>NC_141694.1:990213205-990308205 GCF_964263255.1 Lissotriton vulgaris
CCTGGCTAGGGTTCGGAAGCAGGGACCGGGCCCGGGGCTTGAGCTCCGTCCGGCCGGCCGGGCCTGGGGTGCGTGAGCCCCCGTCCTGCAAGCCATCAGAGGGTCCCGGCGCTGGGGACGGGGCTCCACCGGGGCCCAGGGAGGCTCTCCCCGGCCTGGCTAGGGTTCGGAAGCAGGGACCGGGCCCGGGGCTTGAGCTCCATCCGGCCGGGCCTGGGGTGCGTGAGCCCCCATCCTGCAAGCCATCAGAGGGCTCGGGCACTGGGGACGGGGCTCCATTGGGGCCCGGGAAGGCTCTCCCTGGCCTGGATAGGGTTCGGAAGCTGGGACCGGGCCCGGGCTTGAGCTCCGTCCGGCCGGCCCCGGGGTACGTGAGCCCCCCATCCTGCAAGCCATCAGAGGGTCCCGGCGCAGGGGACGGGGCTCCACCGGGGCCTCGGGGAGGCTCTCCCCGGCATGGCTAAGGTTCGGTAGCTGGGACCGGGCCCGGGGCTTGGGCTCCATCCGGCCAGCCCCGGGGTGCGTGAGCCCCCCGTCCTGCAAGCCATCAGAGGGTCCGGGTGCTGGGGACGGGGCTCCACCGGGGCCCGGGGAGGCTCTCCCCGGCCTGGCTAGGGTTCGGTAGCTGGGACCGGGCCCGGGGCTTGAGCTCCGTCTGTCCGGCCCCGGGGTATGTGAGCCCCCATCCTGCAAGCCATCAGAGGGCCCGGGCAATGGGGACGGGGCTCCACCGGGGCCCAGGGAGGCTCCCACCGGCCTGGCTAGGGTTCGGAAGCTGGGACCGGGCCCGGGGCTTGAGCTCCGTCCGGCCGGCCCCGGGGTGCGTGAGCCCCCCGTCCTGCAAGCCATCAGATGGTCCGGGTGCTGGGGACGGGGCTCCACCGGGGCCCGGGGAGGCTCTCCCTGGCCTGGATAGGGTTCGGAAGCTGGGACCGGGCCCGGGGCTTGAGCTCCGTCCGTCCGGCCCCGGGGTGCATGAGACCCCCTGTCCTGCAAGCCATCAGAGGGTCCGGGCGCTGGGGACGGGGCTCCACCGGGGCCCAGGGAGGCTCTCCCCGGCCTGGCTAGGGTTCGGTAGCTGGGACCGGGCCCGGGGCTTGAGCTCCGCCCAGCCGGCCCCAGGGTGCGTGAGCCCCCCGTCCTGCAAGCCATCAGAGGGTCCCGGCACTGGGGACGGGGCTCCACCGGGGCCCAGGGAGGCTCTCCCTGGCCTGGCTAGGGTTCGGAAGCAGGGACCGGGCCCGGGGCTTGAGCTCCGTCCGGCCGGGCCTGGGGTGTGTGAGCCCCCGTCCTGCAAGCCATCAGAGGGCTCGGGCACTGGGGACGGGGCTCCATTGGGGCCCGGGAAGGCTCTCCCTGGCCTGGCTAGGGTTCGGTAGCTGGGACCGGGCCCGGGGCTTGAGCTCCGTCCGTCCGGCCCCGGGGTACGTGAGCCCCCATCCTGCAAGCCATCAGAGGGCCCGGGCACTGGGGACGGGGCTCCACCGGGGCCCAGAGAGGCTCCCACCGGCCTGGCTAGGGTTCGGAAGCTGGGACCGGGCCCGGGGCTTGAGCTCCGTCCGGCCGGCCCCGGGGTGCGTGAGCCCCCCGTCCTGCAAGCCATCAGATGGTCCGGGTGCTGGGGACGGGGCTCCACCGGGGCCCGGGGAGGCTCTCCCTGGCCTGGATAGGGTTCGGAAGCTGGGACCGGGCCCGGGGCTTGAGCTCCGTCCGTCCGGCCCCGGGGTGCATGAGACCCCCTGTCCTGCAAGCCATCAGAGGGTCCGGGCGCTGGGGACGGGGCTCCACCGGGGCCCAGGGAGGCTCTCCCCGGCCTGGCTAGGGTTCGGTAGCTGGGACCGGGCCCGGGGCTTGAGCTCCGCCCAGCCGGCCCCAGGGTGCGTGAGCCCCCCGTCCTGCAAGCCATCAGAGGGCCCGGGCGCTGGGGACGGAGCTCCATCGGGGCCCAGGGAGACTCTCCCCGGCCTGGCTAGGGTTCGGAAGCTGGGACCGGGCCCGGGGCTTGAGCTCCGTCCGGCCGGCCCCGGGATGCGTGAGCTTCCCCGTCCTGCAAGCCATCAGAGGGCCCGGGCGCTGGGGACGGGGCTCCATTGGGGCCCGGGAAGGCTCTCCCTGGCCTGGATAGGTTTCGGAAGCTGGGACCGGGCCCAGGGCTTGAGCTCCGTCCGGCCGTCCCGGGGGTGCGTGAGCCCCCCCTGTCCTGCAAGCCATCAGAGGGTCCGGGCGCTGGGGATGGGGCTCCATTGGGGCCCAGGGAGGCTCTCCCCAGCCTGGCTAGGGTTCAGAAGCTGGGAACGGGCCTGGGGCTTGAGCTCCGTCTGGCCGCCCCCGGGGTGCGTGAGCCCTCCCATCCTGCAAGCCATCAGAGGGTCCAGGCGCTGGGGAAGGTGCTCCATTGGGGCCCGGGTATGCTCTCCCCGGCCTGGCTAGGGTTACGGAAGCTTGGACCGGGCCCGGGGAGCAGGTGTGGCTGGCTTCATCCACTACGCTGTCAGAGCGTAGTTTTCTGCCCACCCCTAATTGACCCTGCGGCCTAGCGAGTGTCTGGGTGACCGTGATGGGGTCCATTGGGCCAAGGGAGGCTCCCCCAACCTGGCTGGGATCAGAAGCAGGGACCGGGCCAGGTGGGGGGGTGGCTGACTAAGTCCTTTCCACTGCGTAGTAAGATTTTGGGTAGGGCTGGGCGTAGTGCCACTACGCACACTACGCAGAATTTTGGAGAAAAAAAAAGTGGAAAACGGGGGCACGTCCTGAGGGTCCGTGTGCCCGGGACAGGGGTCCCTCGTGCCTGGGCAGACTCCCTGATCTCCCCGGGCCGGTTGGATCCCGGGAGCCCTGCAGCCCCAGAGCCCTGCAGCCCCGGAGCCCCAGAGCTCTGCAGTACCTGAGCCTTGGAGCCCCGGAGCCCTGCAGCCCCCGGAGCTCTGCAGCCCCAGAGCCCTGCAGTCCCCGAGCCCCGGAGCCCTGCAGCCCCCGGAGCCCTGCAGCCCCGGAGCCCTGCAGTCCCCGAGCCCTGGAGCCCACAGAGCACTGCAGCCCCGGAGCCCTGCAGCCCTGGAGCCCTGCAGTACCCGAGCCCTGGAGCCCCAGAGCCCTGCAGCCCCCGGAGCTCTGAAGCCCCGCAGCCCTGCAGTCCCTGAGCCCTGGAGCCCTGCAGTCCCCGAGCCCCGGAGCCCTGCAGCCCCCGGAGCCCTGCAGCCCCGGAGCCCTGCAGTTCCCGAGCCCCGGAGCCCCGGAGCACTGCAGCCCCGGAGCTCTGCAAGGGCAGGCGGGAGCCCTCCCGCGGAGGCTCGGGGAAAACAGATTGGCGTCATTTCGGTCCCGGCCATCTGGTCGCCCCTCTCGCCTCGGCCATCTGGTCGCGCCCAATGCTTTCCTATGGGGCGACCAGATGGCCGGGCTTCCCTGGAAGTCCCGATGAGGTGCCATTTGCCTCCCGGATCCCAGGCAGGGCTCCAGGAGGTCGGGCACGTTTGCGCCCTGGGTCCCCTCTGTCACCTTGAGGGCACAGATTACAAGAAAGGGGGGTAATTTTCTTACGGATTACTAGGAGCAAGGGTAGCCTCAGAGCCCTGCAGCCCCGGAGCCCTGCAGTTCTCGAGCCCCGGAGCCCACAGAGCACTGCAGCCCCGGAGCCCTGCAGCCCTGGAGCCCTGCAGTACCCGAGCCCTGGAGCCCCGGAGCCCTGCAGCCCCAGGAGCTCTGAAGCCCCGCAGCCCTGCAGTCCCTGAGCCCTGGAGCCCTGCAGTCCCCGAGCCCCGGAGCCCTGCAGCCCCCGGAGCCCTGCAGCCCCGGAGCCCTGCAGTCCCCGAGCCCTGGAGGCCTCAGAGCCCTGCAGCCCCAGAGCCCTGCAGTTCCCGAGCCCCGGAGCCCACAGAGCACTGCAGCCCCGGAGCCCTGCAGCCCTGGAGCCCTGCAGTACCGGAGCCCTGGAGCCCCGGAGCCCTGCAGCCCCCGGAGCTCTGAAGCCCCGCAGCCCTGCAGTCCCTGAGCACTGGAGCCCTGCAGTCCCCGAGCCCCGGAGCCCTGCAGCCCCCGGAGCCCTGCAGCCCCGGAGCCCTGCAGTCCCCGAGCCCTGGAGGCCTCAGAGCCCTGCAGCCCCGGAGCCCTGCAGTTCCCGAGCCCCGGAGCCCCGGAGCACTGCAGCCCCGGAGCTCTGCAAGGGCAGGCGGGAGCCCTCCCGCGGAGGCTCGGGGAAAACAGATTGGCGTCATTTCGGTCCCGGCCATCTGGTCGCCCCTCTCGCCTCGCCCATCTGGTCGCGCCCAATGCTTTCCTATGGGGCGACCAGATGGCCGGGCTTCCCTGGAAGTCCCGATGAGGTGCCATTTGCCTCCCGGATCCCAGGCAGGGCTCCAGGAGGTCGGGCACGTTTGCGCCCTGGGTCCCCTCTGTCACCTTGAGGGCACAGATTACAAGAAAGGGGGGTAATTTTCTTACGGATTACTAGGGGCAAGGGTATGCCCGGACACCCTCCCGGGCGGGGGGTTCTCTGCCGGGGACCAGATGGGCTGTGTTCCCAAGCAACACCTCCCAGGCATCCGGGGCTCCCTCCTCCGGCCCGCGGCATGCAAAATACCCGAGACGGGCTCCATGGGTCCCGGGCCCTGCAACCCCGGAGCCCCGCAGCCCTGCAGCCCCGGAGCCCTGCAGTACCCGAGCCCTGGAGCCCAGGAGCCCCGGAGCCCTGCAGTCCCTGAGCCCTGCAGCCCCGGAGCCCTGCAGCCCGGGAGCCCTGGAGCCCTGGAGTCCCGGAGCCCTGCAGCCCCGGAGCCCCGGAGCCCTGCAGTCCTGGAGCCCTGGAGCCCTGGAGCCCCGGAGCCCCGGAGCCCTGGAGCCCTGGAGCCTCCAAGCGCTGCGGCCCCGGAGCCCTGGAAGGGAAGGCAGGAGCCCTCCCGCTGAGGCTCGGGGCAGGCAGATTGGCGTCATGTCGGTCCCGGCCATCTGGTCGCATCTTTCCACTCAGACATCTGGTCGCACCCAATGCTTCCCAATGGGGCTACCAGATGGCCGGGCTTCCCTGGAAGTTCGGATGAGGTGACATTCACCTCCCGGATCCCAGCCAGGGCTCCAGGAGGTCGAGCACATTGGCGCCCTGGGTCCCTTCCGTCACTCGGCACGCACGGGTTCCCAGAAAGAGGGGTAGCCTTCCTCCGGACTACTAGGGGAAAGGGTATGCCCGGACACCCTTCCGGGGCTGGCGGTTCCCTGCCGGGGAACAGATGGGCGGTGACCGGGCAACACCTCCCAGGCGTCCGGGGCTCCCTCCTCCAGCCTGCGGCTTGGCAAAGTACCCGGGATGGGCTCCATGGGTCCCGGGTCGTCCTCCCTGTGCCTGAGGCCCAGCGTGGGGTTTCAGAGCCCCCCTGAGCCCCCGGGGCCCTGGAGCCCTGGAGCCCTGCGGCCCAGGAGCCCTGCAGTCCTGGAGCCCGTGAGCCCTGGAGCCCGTGAGCCCTTGAGCCCCGGAGCCCTGCAGCCCGGGAGCCCTGCAGCCCCGGAGCCCTGCAGCCCAGTGTGAGAAGTTGGCCTGATATATGATGCTCACTAGTTCTAGTGATCACCTTGTATCAGTCCAAACAACCCTTATGGCGATTGGTTGTAAGTCAACCTTATAGACCAGCTATCCTAATGGTAGCATGGACAAAGCAGTCTTAGGCTAAACTCTTTTGGCATGTGAAGCCAGCTGTTTTACCACATATAACCCCTATAATACCAGATGAAAGGACACCACACAGGTTGTTATGAAAATAAACAATATATTTATTAATAACAAACACCTCTGAACTCTTTATGAGATCAGAGGGCTACGTTTAAGTTGCACGAATTACAATGGTGCCCTAGGGGCACGACAAACCATATATTAAACAAGTGGTATAAGGAAATCGATAGAAGGAATGGAGCTGTCCAGAGGCTGTAGGATCGCAAGTCTGATACATCAGAATCCAGGCACCTGGACTTGGTCCGGTTGGTTCTGGACAACGTTGTCAGCCTGGGGATGGAAAGTCCTATCCTTCCTAGGTATTGGCCTTCTCATAGTATTCAGTTGTTGCCTATGTCTGCAATGTGGGCCAGCGATTTGCGGCTTGTGCGCCACATCATGTATTCCTCATTCGAGTCCTCATTTGAAACGCCATAAGAAGAAAGAAGAGCAAATGATGTTACATGAACAGATTGATAGATTAATGAGGATTGATATATCATGAAGGGTCCGTAGGGGACAAGGAGGGAATGACGTAATATGAATTTTCATGGTCAATTGTGTCCCCTATCGTAGACCCCAACGGCTCCATGTACATGCTTCTAGTACATGTAAGTTCCCTCCCCAACCAGCTATGAAGACGCAAATACATTTGCGTCCAACGTTAACATGTCCTCTTTCAGATGCACCATGAATGGGTCCGATATTCAGTTCCTAAGTGTGCCTTGCCAACGTCTTTATGTGGTACACTTTTATGATTTCTAGCTCTGGCGAGTTAGGCCCTGATTTCTGCCATCGAGCCTCTTTCCCCCTTCTGCCTCTAAAAAGCCGCAGCCTGCTGCTTCCTGACCCTTGACTTACTCCCTGCGCGGCGAGCTGTGCCAGGCTCGGCCAGCCTTGCCTGCCAAGATTGTATTCAACCTTCAAGTTATCTGCTCCGCTCCTCGAAAAATACATTCCTGTCTAGTAGTTTAGGTAAACATCCTTCCCAGCTGCAGAGCAAAGGGCCCGGCCTCACTGTCTCTATGCAAGTAATTCATATTACCTCAGGACTACGCTACCCTAACCTTAGGTAAGTATTAGGAGGCCCACGGGACGCGTGTGCAGAGTGTAAACTCACACGCGAGATGCGGGACAAAGTCAATGGACAATACAATTTACGAAAAGGTAAGTATTAGACAGTTCCGACTAGCTAGGACTAAAACAACTGGAAATCTGGACACTAGAAGAGTCAATCTACCCTTGAGCACCGAAATTCTCTTGTTACCTCACCCATGGGCTGCGGGTGCATAGGTGTCAAAGTGTGTCGGGTTTCCGCGTTGAAGTCAAAGGAGCCTTGAAGAAAAGATGCTGCAGGCAACCAGGAGGAAGCTGTCCGGAGTGATCCAAGGGTGGATCAAGGAAGATGAAGACATGAAAGCAGAGGGGACAATGTTCAAAGTCACTAGCCAGTGACTGGAGAGGAACCAGGAAGGAACCAGATGCTGTCGTCGCGATCAGGTGAAGAGTGGATGCTTGACTCTGCAGCCACGTGGACCAGGAGGTGTCTTCGACGACTAGGATGGAGGCACGAGCTGTCCCACGCAGGCTCTCGCTGTCGGCCGTGTTGGTTCCGGATTCGGCGTCAACAGGCCTTGGCAAAGGCAACGCACGCGGTGAGTGGAAAAGGCGTCTGGTGCGGACCAGGAGGGTCCGGGGTGCTTCTCCTTTGCAGGGAAGCAAGGGCCAGTCTGGCGCAACCAGACCAGCGGTGTAGATTTCAAGGATCGTCGTCTAGGAGGCCACTATCTAGCTGGCAAGTGACCAGACAACGCGTCGAGCAGCAATCAAGCAAAAGGGCCCCATGCAGATTTCGTGGATGCTAGAGGGCTGATCTTCTGTGCAGGAGCTGCTCGGGGCTGGGGCTTCTCAGTCCCCAAAGCACTTCGTCGAGGATGCCTCTGAAGTCGTGCTGGAAGCGAAGTGCAGTTTCTCCAAGATGGCCGGTCCCACGTGTCTCGTCGCACCTACGGATCTCAGCAGTGCTGCAGATGTAGGTAGAGGTCGGAGAGGTGTGGAAGTCCGAGTCCCGTTTGGCTCTGAAGTCTGGATCCACTCGGGAAGACGACAAAGTGAACCGCTGGAACGCTTGATGGTGCCTGCTGGTGCAGGGTGGTCACTCCTTGACCACAAGGGAGATTTCTTCAGTCTTCCGTGGAGGAGAACGTCGAAGTCCAGAGTTTCTTTTTGTAGAGTTTCAATTCGGGATTAATGTAATTTGGAATGGGACCAGCTCCTACCTTTATTCTCCTAAAGGGGGCTGTACTATGACTAGGTCCCTCTTATGGGTGGGACCAGGAAGGGGGGTGGTTACACCCCCTATCCTTTGCCCGGTTTCGCACCAGAGCTGGGGCTGGAGTGCCCCAGCAACTGGTTTGAACCAGTGTATGCACAGGGACACCTTGTGCGCCCCAGGCTTGTCTCATTCCTTTCAGGCCTGTCCTACCTAATACACAAAATCCTGTCTGGGGTGGTGCTAGCACCTCCCAAGGCAGGAAACCCTTTTTCCAGGCCTCCCTCGCTCGAAGGACTCCCAGCAGCAGGAGGTCAGACTTGTGTCTGTGGTGGCAGAATCCATTTTGTGATGCTGAGGCTCGAGTTAACTTTAACCAGGGTTCACAGTTACATACATGTTGTGTCCCTCTAAAAGGGTGGAATGCTACCCCCGTTGCCAGAATTGGCGAGGGGGTAGTATTCCAATTCGTATGACACCTTACTCGACATGTTTTGATAATGCTATGCCAAAGTTAGCAATAACCGCGAGGATTATAATGCACTTAAGAGTATATGGTATAGCGTCATCATGGAAACAGCTAAAGGACTTGGTTCCGAAAGCTGCAGACAGGCTCAGCTCATGCTAGAGCACCATCTCACATAATTCCAAGCACTCTGCCTCCAGGATTGTTAAGGCCTGCCATAGGAGTGACTTATAGGAGTATATGTGTCCATTTTAGGTTTAGATATAGGTATACTATATCTAAAGCAAAGGGTGATTACACCACCTTGCCCCAGCTGATTGATCAGCCAGTTGTGTCAGATTTGGATGGCCAGCCAGGGGTGGCATAATACATGCTGCAGCCCTGGTTGGCCTTGGTTGCACTTATGCCCTGGGTACCTATGGTACACTGTACAAGGACTTACAAGAGTGACCCAATACCAATTGGTAAATGCACCTAAAGTACATGGATGTCAATTTAGAGAGAGAACAGCTAGGCTGTGGGTCTGATTAGCAGGCCCACAGCCAGGGAAAGTCGTAAACCAGTGAAGCAAAAAGCAAAAATCTGGGGTGACCATAGGATTGCAGACCCTACTCTCCTACATACCCCCCCCCCCCCAAACTTAGGGACATTAAACTAACCGTGACCAGGTGAGTCTTCCATGTTCTAAGTGGAAATACCGGGAGAGACCATCTGCATTGCCATGGTCAGTCCCTGATCTGTGCTCCACTGTAAAGTCCATCCCCTGTAGGGAAATGGACCACCTAAGAAGTTTGGGGTTTTCACCCTTCATTTGATTTAGCCACAAGAGGGGCTTATGGTCTGTCTGAATTTTGAAGTGAGTTCCAAACAAGTATGGCCTCAACTTCTTCAGGGCCCAAACCACAGCAAAGGCCTCCCTCTCAATAGCTGACCAACGTTTCTCTCTAGGGGTCAGCCTTCTACTTATAAAAGCAATGTGCTGGTCATGACCATCAATATTCAGCTGAGATAGAACAGCTCCCACACCCAACTCAGAAGCATCTGTTTGGACAATGAAGGTTTTGGAGTAGTCTGGACTCTTGAGAATAGGTGCAGTGCACATGGCCTGCTTTAGGTCATCAAATGCCTTTTGACAGCTAACTGTCCACTGAACTTTCTTTGGCATTTTCTTACTTGTCAGGTCATTAAGAGGGGTCACAATTGCCCCATCATTTCTGACAAATTTCTTGTAGTAACCAGACAGGCCCAAGAAAGCTCTGACCTGTGTCTGAGTGGTTGGAGGAGCCCAGTCCTTTATGGCCTGTATCTTGCTCTCCAATGGTTGAACCTGGCCTCCACCTACAAGGTGGCCCAGGTACACAACCTGACTCTGCCCTATCTGGCACTTGGTGGCCTTGATAGTGAGGCCTGCCTTTTGCAGGGCCTCCAAAACTTTCCTCAGGTGGATTAGGTGATCCTCCCACGTGGAGCTGAAGACAGCAATATCATCTCGATATGCTGCACAAAAGTCATCCAACCCAGTGAGGACTTGGTTCACCAACCTTTGAAAAGTGGCAGGTGCATTTTTCAAACCAAAGGGCATCACCACAAATTGGTAATGGCCTCCTGGGGTAGAAAATGCTGTTTTGGACTTGGCATCCTCAGCTAACCTGATTTGCCAATAACCAGCTGTTACGTCAAATGTACTCAAGAATTTGGCAGAAGCCGATTTTTATCTATGAGTTCATCTGCTCTAGGTATTGGATGGGCATCTGTCTTAGTGACAGCATTGAGACCCCTGTAGTCTACACAAAACCTCATCTCTCTCTTACCATCCTGGGTGTGAGGTTTAGGCACTAGAACTACAGGACTAGCCCAAGGGCTCTCTGAGGGTTCAATGACTCCCAATTCCAACATCTTTTGTACCTCTTTTTTTATGCAGTCCCTGACGTGGTCAGGTTGCCAGTAGATTTTACTCTTTATAGGCAGACTGTCATCAGTGTCCACCTCATGGGTGCACCAGTTTGTCTGACTGGGGGTCAGAGAGAACATTTGTCTAAAGGATTGAAGAACCTGTTTGCAATCCTTTTGCTGATGCTCAGAGAGGCTGTCAGAAAAGACCATACCATCTACTGACCCATTATCAGGGTTCTGAGTGAGCAGGTCTGGGAGAAGGTCACGCTATTCCTCCTGTCCCTTATCTGTGGCCATGAGCAAGCCCATGTCCGCCCTGTCAACAAATGCCTTGAGCCTGTTCACATGAAGTACTCTGTGAGGACTCATGGGAGTTCCAAGGTCCACCAGGTAGGTGACCTCTCCCTTCTGTTCAATGATGGTATGGGGTCCAGATCATTTGTCTTGGAGAGCTGCTGGGGCCACTGGCTCCAAAAACCACACCTTCTGTCCTGGCTGGTAAACAGTTAGGACAGCCTTTTGGTCATGCCAAGCTTTTTGAAGTTCTTGGCTGGCCTCAAGGTTTTTAGATGCCTTCTCCATGTACTCTGCCATCCTGGAGCGGAGATCAAGTACATAGTCCACTATGTCAAGCTTAGGCTTTTTGAGAGGTAACTCCCATCCTTCCTTCACAAGACATAGGGGTCCTCTTACAGGATGCCCAAATAGAAGCTCAAAAGGGCTGTAGCCAACCCCCTTCTGTGGGACCTCTCTGTAAGCAAACAGAAGGCAGGGTAAAAGGATGTTCCATCTTCGCATAAGCTTTTCAGGTAACCCTTTTATCATCCCTTTTAGGGTCTTGTTGAATCTCTCCACAAGCCCATTGCACTGTGGGTGATAGGGTGTGGTAAATGTGTAATTTACTCCACACTCCTTCCACATTGCAGTCAAGTATCCTGACATGAAGTTTGCACCTCTGTCAGAGACAACCTCCTTAGGAAACCCCACTCTGGAGAAAACTCCAAGTAGGGCCCTGGCCACAACAGGAGCTGTAGTGGTCCTAAGGGGAATAGCTTCTGGATACCTGGTGGCATGATCCACTACCACCAGTATAAATCTGTGCCTATTGCATTTTTAATTCTTGTTTTTCTTCTGCCAAGGGGGGCCTAGGCTCGAGGCTATCTCCGACTGAACCCTTGTTTCTTGTTGTGAAGTTACTGCCCAGGTTCCCAGGATTACAGGGCTCCCCCATAACTGATCCTTGCTGAATAAAATGGATAGTGCCTGTGAGGTGTTCATAGGTTACCTGTGCCCTTCACAAGTGCAATCCAGGCATCCGCCCACAGGGTGCTGCAGCCCTCTGAGCCCCTTCCACCTGTCATCAGGAGCCTGGTGCAGAGGCCGAGAGGGCTGACCTATGTACTGGCACTGTTCATGCAAACACCAAAGACCTGGATTCCGGAGCACGGCTCAGGTATCAATCAATCAGTCAGGGGTTTATAAAGAGCACTACTCACCCATCAGGGTCTCAAGGAGCTGAAGGGGCTCCCGAAGGGGGGGCAGCTCCTGATCAGTTGAAGAGCCAGGTCTTGAGGTCCTTACTGAATGAATGCAGGCTAGGGGAGTGTCTGGTGTTCACCCGGAGCTCGTTTCAGGTCTTGACTGCGATGTAGCAGAAAGCTCTCCCGCCTGCTGTGTGTCTGCGGATGCGAGGGACCTCTGCTAGGCAAGGTCAGTAGAGGTTCCTTTTGGGTACATGGAAGGAGATTCTCTTGTTGAGGTATTTGGGTCCAATGTTGAGGGACTTGTAGGTGTGGATGAGGAGCATGAAGGTGACTCTTCTTGACTGAGAGTCAGTGGAGGTCTCGTAGGTGTTGGGTCATGCGCTCGTGGCATGGTGTTCCGAGGACGAGTCTGGCTGCAACGTGCTGGATGGTCTGGAGTCTGTGTATAATAGTTCTGTTGATTCTGGCGTATAGGGCATTGCCGTAGTCCAGTCTGCTGGTGATGAGTGCGTGAGTGACAGTCCTTCTGCAGTCGGGGGGATCCATTTGAAGGTCTTGCGGAGGATGTGCAGGTAGTTGAAACTGGTAGAGGCGACAGCGTTGATTTGGCGGTTCATGGAGAGGGAGGAGTCGAGGATGATGTCGAGGTTTTGTGCGTGGTCAGTAGGGGTGGTCGCTTTCCGAGGGCGGAGTGCCACCAGGTGCTGTACCATGCGGAGATGGAGGGGTGGAGGATGAGGACCTCAGTTTTCTCTGAGTTGAGCTTCAGGCAATTGTCTTTCATCCAGGCTGCACCGTCCTTCATTCCTGTGTGAAAGCTGAGTCTGGTGTCTTCAGGTTTTTTGTGGCGAGAGGATGAGCTGGATGTCTTCGGCGTAGGATACTATGCTGATCCCATGCTGTCTGATGATGGCAGCAAGGGGGGGCCAATTAGATTTTGAAAAGCGTTGGTCTGAGCAACGATCCTTGGGGTACTCCGCAGTTGATGTCAGTGGGTTCGGAGAGGAAGGAAGGGAGTCTGATCCTCTGGTTTCTGCCGGAGAGGAAGGATTGGATCCAGTCGAGGGCGGCTCCTTGTATTCCTGCGTCGTGAACTGGAGCTGTAAGCGTACGATGAGAGACAGTGTCGAAGGCAGCGGAGAGGTCTTAGAGGATGAGGGCCGCAGTGTTTCCCTGATAGAGTAGCATGCGGATGTCATCCATGGTGGCGAGGAGGGCAATCTCGGTGCTGTGGTTTCTGCGGAATCCAGATTGAGAGGCGTTGAGAATGGAATTCTCTTTGATGAAGGTGTTCAGCAGGGCGTTTACGAGTCCCTCTGTGACTTTAGCTGTGAAGGGGAGGAGAGAGATGGGCCAGTAGTTTTTCAGGTCTGTTTGGTCGGCTGTTGGCTTCTTGAGGAGGGGTTTAACCTCCACCCAATTCCAGTCGACTGGGAAGATTCCAGATTTGAAGGAGGCGTCAATGGTCCCTCCTAGTTCGGGTGCGATGGCGGTGGCGGCCTTGTGGAATATGTGCGCTGGGCAGGGGTCCATAGGGGCCCCTGAGTGGGTTTTCCTTATGGTCGTGGTGATGTGTTCGATGGTGGTTTGATTCCAGGTCATGATGGTTGGCTTGCCTGCAGTGGCGGGGTGGGGGGAGGTATCCGGCCTCTGTTTGTTATAGATTTAGCAGGTACAGGGAGATGCAAGGGCCAAGATGTGGAGCCTGCCTCACTGGAGCCAGGAGTATACCTTTAAGCCCTTGTTTAAGATCCACCCCTCCCTACATGATTGGCATTAGTGGACCTGGTCTTTGGTGATATCTTTCAGACATTTTGTGAGGTCTTTACCTTTCCAATCAGTCCATCAAGACAATACATTTCTTTATTTCCAGTAAAGTGTTCCTGTGTTAGCTGTTGGCTGTAGAGTCTTTCAGTGGATTAGAAAGCAGAGTAAAACATAGTTCAATGGATTTAACTTTCTCATCAAAGAATTTAGCAAGTTCTTATTATTTTACATATGGATTTTTAAAGAAAGGGTAGGTCTATTAGGTAATTTTACACTTTTAAGAGATATTTTTTCTAAATGTGTGTCTTTTAGAGAATCTTACAGCCTCCCATAACTTTCTTTATAAATATATGTTGAGAACCATGGACCATGGTTCTCTTTCTGTTCCATTTTAAGACATACTTGTTGTAGGGAGTGTTGGGGCATTAAATGTATGAGAGTGCAGATATGGGGGAGGTTAATGAAGGGTGTTAGTAACAAGGTGATGATTTCAAAATTATGGGCTAGATGTAGGTAATAGCAAATTACCGAATGGTAAATACCGAATTTTAACGATTCAGTATTTACTAATCGGTAATTGCTATGTAGGAAAAAAATCAGTAAAAATACTGAATCGGTAAGATTCGGTAATTACCGATCCGGTAATTACCGAATCAGTATTTGCCATTGATTCCTATGGGCCTTGAAGCCCATAGGATTCAATAGCAAATACCGATTCGGTAATTACCGAATCGGTAAAAATACCGAATTTCCAAGGGGGACAGGGTGTCACTTTGACACCCTGTGGCACCCCTGTTTCTGGCTTGTGTGCCATGTGGTACACATACATGCCCCAAGGGCATGTATGTGTGTCACATGGCACAGGTGCAAAAAACACAGTTGATGGACAGAATGCAGAACAATGTCTTACATTCACCCCAGTACAAAGATCTGGGCCTAAACCCATTGTTTTTTTGCACTCCACACCACCCTAGGTCAGACAATGGCTATATGCAAATCAGCCTTGACCCTCTGCCTCATGGGAACAGTCCAGCCCGAACTACTAAGCCATGTCTTTCCTAGACCGGAATCAAGCATCCAAGGACTGGTTTCTGGCTATCAGCCTTCTTCAGCCTGGATAGCTTGACTCCAGTGATGTGGAGAGCCTGGGACTCACGTCTGAGCATACCCGGCCCACTCGGGGTGAAAATTGCAAAAAACAGAGTTGATGGACAGAATGCAGAACAATGTCTTACATTCACCCCAGTACAAAGATCTGGGCCTAAATCCATCGTTTTTTTGCACTCCACACCACCCTAGGTCAGACAATGACTATATGCAAATCAGCCTTGACCCTGTGCCTCATGGGAACAGTCCAGCCCGAACTACGCTCCCGGTACACATCCGAGCTCTTGAAGACTTGCTCGCCTTCAGGCAGGCGATTAAAACTTTCCTGTTTCCTGTGTCTGGTTAATTTCTTTCTTTTACTGTGTGTTATGTTATAGTGTCTGTCAAAGCGCCAGGACGCCCCTTTGCTGGGGCAGCTGCGCGCTATAAAAATATTAATAACATGACATAACATAACATACCAAGCCATGTCTTTCCTAGACCGGAATCAAGCATCCAAGGACCGTTTTCTGGCTATCAGCCTTCTGCAGCCCGGATAGCTTGACTCCAGTGATGTGGAAAGCCTGGGACTCACGTCTGAGCATACCCAGCCCACTCGGGGTGAAAATTGCAAAAAACACAGTTGATGGACAGAATGCAGAACAATGTCTTACATTCACCCCAGTACAAAGATCTAGGCCTAAATCCATTGTTTTTTTGCACTCCACACAACCCTAGGTCAGACAATGGCTATATGCAAATCAGCCTTGACCCTGTGCCTCATGGGAACAGTCCAGCCCGAACTACCAAGCCATGTCTTTCCTAGACCGGAATCAAGCATCCAAGGACCGGTTTCTGGCTATCAGCCTTCTTCAGCCTGGATAGCTTGACTCCAGTGATGTGGAGAGCCTGGGACTCACGTCTGAGCATACCCAGCCCACTCGGGGTGAAAATTGCAAAAAACACAGTTGATGGACAGAATGCAGAACAATGTCTTACATTCACCCCAGTACAAAGATCTGGGTCTAAATCCATCGTTTTTTTGCACTCCACACCACCCTAGGTCAGACAATGGCTATATGCAAATCAGCCTTGACCCTGTGCCTCATGGGAACAGTCCAGCCAGAACTACCAAGCCATGTCTTTCCTAGACCAGAATCAAGCATCCAAGGACCGGTTTCTGGCTATCAGCCTTCTTCAGCCTGGATAGCTTGACTCCAGTGATGTGGAGAGCCTGGGACTCACATCTGAGCATACCCAGCCCACTCGGGGTGAAAATTGCAAAAAACACAGTTGATGGACAGAATGCAGAACAATGTCTTACATTCACCCCAGTACAAAGATCTGGGCCTAAATCCATCGTTTTCTGGCACTCCACACCACCCTAGGTCAGACAATGGCTATATGCAAAACAGCCTTGACCCTGTGCCTCATGGGAACAGTCCAGCCCGAACTACCAAGCCATGTCTTTCCTGGACCGGAATCAAGCATCCAAGGACCGGTTTCTGGCTATCAGCCTTCTTCAGCCTGGATAGCTTGACTCCAGTGATGTGGAGAGCCTGGGACTCACGTCTGAGCATACCCAGCCCACTCGGGGTGAAAATTGCAAAAAACACAGTTGATGGACAGAATGCAGAACAATGTCTTACATTCACCCCAGTAGAAAGATCTGGGCCTGAATCCATCATTTTTTTGCACTCCACACCACCCTAGGTCAGACAATTGCTATATGCAAATCAGCCTTGACCCTGTGCCTCATGGGAACAGTCCAGCCCGAACTACCAAGCCATGTCTTTCCTAGACCGGAATCAAGCATCCAAGGACCGGTTTCTGGCTATCAGCCTTCTTCAGCCTGGATAGCTTGACTCCAATGATGTGGAGAGCCTGGGACTCACGTCTGAGCATACCCAGCCCACTCGGGGTGAAAATTGCAAAAAACACAGTTGATGGACAGAATGCAGAACAATGTCTTACATTCACCCCAGTACAAAGATCTGGGCCTAAATCCATTGTTTTTTTGCACTCCACACCACCCTAGGTCAGACAATGGCTATATGCAAATCAGCCTTGGCCCTGTGCCTCATGGGAACAGTCCAGCCCGAACTACCAAGCCATGTCTTTCCGAGAGCGGAATCAAGCATCCGAGGACCGGTTTCTGTCTATCAGCCTTCTTCAGCCTGGATAGCTTGTCTCCAGTGATGTGGAGAGCATGGGACTCACGTATGAGCATACCCAGCCCACTCGGGGTGAAAATTGCAAAAAACACAGTTGATGGACAGATTGCAGAACAATGTCTTACATTCACCCCAGTACAAAGATCTGGGCCTAAATCCATCGTTTTTTTGCACTCCACACCACCCTAGGTCAGACAATGGCTATATGCAAATCAGCCTTGACCCTGTGCCTCATGGGAACAGTCCAGCCCGAACGACCAAGCCATGTCTTTCCTAGACCAGAATCAAGCATCCAAGGACCGGTTTCTGGCTATCAGCCTTCTTCAGCCTGGATAGCTTGACTCCAGTGATGTGGAGAGCCTGGGACTCACGTCTGAGCATACCCACCCCACTCGGGGTGAAAATTGCAAAAAACACAGTTGATGGACAGAATGCAGAACAATGTCTTACATTCACCCCAGTACAAAGATCTGGGCCTAAATCCATCGTTTTTTTGCACTCCACACCACCCTAGGTCAGACAATGGCTATATGAAAATCAGCCTTGATACATGGCACAGGTGTGCATGCACAGAGGTGCATGTACACAGAAATTCGTAATTTACCACCCAATAGCATTGGGTGGTATTAACAAATTTCTAAGGGCCTGTGGCACTGTAAACTGTGCCACCTACATATTGAATTACAGAATCGGTATATTTACCGATTCGGTATTTTACCAAATCGTTAAATTTACTGAATCGGTAAATATACCGATTCTATAATTTTCTAGCCCCCTACATTACAATACCCAAATACAGGTCGGTAACGGCCGAAATCGGCCGTTACCGACCGGTATTTGGGCTCCTACATCTGGCCCTATATCCCTTACAGTTTGATCAAAGGTTTTGCCTTGTGAAACTCAAAGGGAGAAAGAGTTAGACAATAACCATATGAAGCTATGCGGATTGGGAAATTGAACAGAAGAAGGTCTTTCTAGAAATAAAAAATTCAAGAATAGAGTTTAATATGTAAAATCAGGATATTTTAACTGACAGCTTGAAACTTGAAGGAGCGTTGCTGATCCCGTGGCTGAGGTTTAATAAAAATGTTATGTCTGACCTTGGCCAACCAGAGTACTCAAGAATCCGGGTACAATGCAGTTGATTACCAGAAAGGAATTAAAACAAGCATTTACAATGCAACGGTTTTGCCTTTGACAATGTTAGAGTTATTGGCATTGTAAATGTTAAAATCTTTTTTTAGTTTTTTTTGAGTAAACAGATAAATAAATGGCGTTGTTGTTTACTAGTAAATAGCTTTATGTGTAGCAAATGTTAGACGTATTGCATTTGCACCTATACACACACCTAGGTATATGTCTACAGAGACATACACACACACAGAGCTCGCCTTCTACACATATTGACTGGCTTTGTATAGACAACTACACACACACAGCACGAGACATACATAGTTATACAGACATACACAGTTACACTGTATTATACATACATAGCATCACACACATAGCATCACACACAGACAGCATTACTCAGCTCCTGGACATATATCTTCACACATACACAGCTACA
This sequence comes from Lissotriton vulgaris, assembly GCF_964263255.1. Lineage (NCBI taxonomy): Eukaryota > Metazoa > Chordata > Amphibia > Caudata > Salamandridae > Lissotriton > Lissotriton vulgaris. The sequence goes on from NC_141694.1 coordinate 990,231,619, forward strand.
GACACACACAGACACACATTGCTACATACACACACATAGCATCATATACACATAGCATCACATACACAGTATCACTTAGCTCTTGTATACATAGCTGCACACATACACTTGTGCAGAGGTACACAGTTCGACCTTGCTATAGACACACACAGTATCACACACATATAGTATCACACACACATTGCATCACACATACATATAGCCTCACTCAGCTCCTGTACACATAGCTCCACACATACACAGCCACACACAGCATGACATTCACACACATAGCATCACTCTGCTCTTGTACTTATAGCTCCACATATATACAGCCACAGAGACACAGTCAGACATTGCTATATACACACACATTACACACATATAGCATTACATATACATAACCTCACACATACACTTAGCATCACTCAGCTATTGTACACATAGCTCCACACATACACAGCTACACAGTCACACACTGCTACACACACACATCTTATAACACACATAGACAGCATTATATGCATACAGCATCATGCACACACAGCATCACACATATAGCATTCCACACACACAGCATTGTAAACACACAAGATTACACACACACTGCATTATACAAACATAGCATTACACACATATACAGTAACATACACACACAGTTGTACACACACAGTACTACACATACAGAGCCTCCCTACACATTTTAAACACAGAGTTTACACACATACTGAGTTCTACACTTATACATAGAGTTCTATACACACACAATGCAAGCTTAGATGATGGTGTCATATAGCACAGTAGACCAACATCCTCAAATAATGGGTGCATAATAAAAAGTAGAGTGCAGTTAAGCAAGATAATGCTAGGAAAGGCATATGGAATAGAAAGAAGTGAGCATTGTAAGACAACACATAGTAAAGTAGAGCAACAAGTTAAGCTAAGGTAATACAGGGTGTATTGATATTTTTCCTCCTTTACTGTTTTTGAAAGTATACTCTTGAGGCAAGCATTACTCTGTTGGCTGAGTGTTTGTTTATCAATTGTTATGGCGATTATTAGGCTTCTATTCTTAACATTGTATTGATATACAATATTAAATCAAATCAATAGCTACATACATGTGACTGACCTTAATTTGTTTGCACTAAAGTGTACACGGAGCATCTTCCACCTACCCATACCCAAAATACCTACATATACTACTTAGACACGAGGCAAAAAAACTTGCAAATCAATTAAACGAAGTAAGAATATGTCATGAAACTCGCGCTTACCTTAAAAGCCCAATATGTATAATAAATTACAATTGTGAATAAAACATCAACTCAAAGGGAACTTTATCGAAGAAATCCACCATAACATGGACCCAATGCCCCCAAATCCCACCAAAGACGACAACGACAGACGACACGAAACACGCAGCTGCTTACTTGATTCCAAACGCTACTACGAGGCAACACGGAGCATCTTACACCTACAAAATAAAAGAGAAAAAGATAACATTAATGCAAATAAACAGGTAACAGAGGGACGTACCATTCACAATGACGGAACTCACAAAGAGGTGATCGCTCAACAGTCAAGACACAGGGCATCTTAAACCTACAAAAATAAAAAAGAAACAGATCAGATTGATGTAAATAAAGATGTAACAGAGAGACGTACCATTACATGGACGAAAACGACACACAACACGAAACACGCAGCTGCTTACTTGATCGCAAACGCTACTACGAGGCAACACAGGGCATCTTACACCTACAAAATAAAAGAGAAACAGAAAACATTAATGTAAGGAAACGACAGACGACAACGACGAAACACGCAAAGAGGTAATCGGTCAACAGTCAGGACACAGGGCATCTTAAACCTACAAAATCAAAAGAGAAACAAATCAGATTGATGTAAACAAAGATGTACGGAAACAACAGGCGACAACAACCACACGCAGCTGCTTACCTGATCGCAAACGCTACTTCGAGGCACACGGACAGCGGGAGGGGGGGAAGCTGCTCGCAAACGCTACTACGAGGCAACACAGGGCATCTTACACCTACAAAACAAAAGAGAAACAGATAACATTAATGTAAGGAAACAACAGATTACAACGACAGAACACACGCAAAGAGGTGATCGCTCAACAGTCAGGACACAGGGCATCTTAATCCTACAAAAACAAAAGAGAAACAGATCAGATTGATGTAAACAAAGATGTACAGAAACAACAGACAACAACAACCACACACGGACAGCGGGAGGGGGGGAAGCTGCTTTCAAACGCTACTACGAGGCAACACGGGGCATCTTACACCTACAAAACAAAAGAGAAACAGATAACATTAATGTAAGGAAACAACAGATTACAATGACAGAACACGCAAAGAGGTGATCGCTCAACAGTCAGGACACAGGGCATCTTAATCCTACAAAAACAAAAGAGAAATAGATCAGATTGATGTAAACAAAGATGTACAGCAACAACAGACGACAACAACCACACGCAGCTGCTTACCTGATCGCAAACGCTACTTGAAGGCACACGGACAGCGGGAGGAGGGGGGGAGGATGATCGCAAACTCTAATACGAGGCAACACGGGGCATCTTACACCTACAAAATAAAAGAGAAACAGACGACAACGACGGCGGAAGGGGGAGGAGAGGCGAGAACGGCTAAAAGCACTCACGTGGACCAAGACTTCCTCCGGCGGCGGTCGGCCGCAGAATCAACAAAAGAAACATGGACGCGACAAAAAAATAAACACCGCCCACCGCCGCATGATGATTTCGAAAGGGGCGGAAAGCCTAAAATTTGCAGGAACGCCCCCGAATCTGCTCTCAGGATGACGAGCAGATGTCTGTTCCAATGGCTAGCCTCCATTTATGGAGCTAGCCAATGGAAACAGAGGCGGGGACCAAAGCCACTCAACTCTTCTCATAAGGTTTTCCCTGCAGCTGCGCAGTGCGCAGCTCGCTAGTCAAAACCTAAAAACAGGGTCTGATTCTTTTGGACACTATAAGACTGGTTACTGAGAGTACAAAACCTTACGTTCAACATAATCAATTGATTTTATCTTCTTTTAATATCCATCGTATTTATTGTTTGTACCTTTTGGCTATGACAGATTTTTAATGACTCGTTTTAGATGTAACATTCATCACATGCTCGTGAGTTTCCCAGGTATGAATGATTTGTCACAAACTCTAGGTCCGAGTCTGTGCGACAATTGTTCAGAACAATCGACAATACATGTTTTTATATTCTGCAGATTTTATAGTAATTTGGGGAAAGTTTGGATTGTCCCGATTCTGAGGGAGTTGGGTCTGAGACAATGTCGTCCAGCTTTTCTCGCGCTGCAGATCCTGGATGATATCTACAGGGACTGGAGAATATGCATGTTTTTAAAAAAAGTACTTAGCCACTGGAAAACAATTGTATTTGTAATCATGGAGTATAATAAGATTTTTTTTTGTATGATGATCCTTAAAAAAATGTTTCATATATGTTTACATTTCTTAAGTTTTTGAATGATTGCATTGTTAATATGTACTTTTATGATTGTATTATAAAGCAATCGAATAAAGTCATTTTGAATTTGAGTTTAATATGTAGTCTTAAAACACTGTTGGACAAGTTAATTGTACATTAAGAAAGAAGTGACCATGTTGGCAGCTGTGTCATTTGAATGACCCCAGAGAAGGTGAAAATTGAATAGGAAAATAACGCAATAAAAACAGATAAACTAAGTTATAAAATGTTCCATCATTGCTCAAGGAGGCGGCAGATCAGAGCTAATCTGATGGGGTGACTCTGGACATTTGAGTACCAGGTTCAGTCATTCAAAGGAGGAGTGGGGGTCAGCAGGAAGTTGTTTGCAATGAAATGAGATTTTGCAGAAAATGCAAGCACTCGGTGTCTGACAGGCCTGTTGAGCACTGTGGTGCTGCCGGAGCACCAATATGTCAGATAGGCCGCCCAACACTACAACCCTCCACCACACCTACCACCACAAAGACATAGAATAATAGACTATACTGGAAGATGTAACACCCATATTGTTCAAGCCAAGTCATGGCCAAAATTAAGAGCATGATTTAGATCTTGGCAGATGGGTTACTTGTCACAACAGTGACGGATATCCTGTCCGTCCAAAAATTAATTCCATAGGATACAATAGCATTTATATTTCAAAGGATGGGATATCCATCACTGTTGTGATGGAGTAACCCGTCCGCAGAGATCTAAATCAGGCCCTAGGATACAATAGCATTTATATTTCAAAGGATGGGATATCCATCACTGTTGTGATGGAGTAACCCGTCCGCAGAGATCTAAATCAGGCCCTATGATACAATAGCATTTATATTTCAGAGGACGGGATATCCGTCACCGTAGTAATGGAGTAACCCTACCACCGAGATCTCAATCAGGCCCTAGGATACACTAGCATTTATATTTCAGAGGACGGGATATCTGTCACCGTAGTGATGGAGTAACCCGTCCGCCGAGATGTAAATCAGGCCCTAGGATACACCAGCATTTATATTTCATAGGGTGGGTTGTCCGTCACCGTTGTGATGTAGTAACCCGTCCGCCGAGATCTTAATCAGGCCCTAGGATACACTAGCATTTATATTTCAGAGGACGGGATATCCATCACCGTTGTGATGGAGTAACTCATCCGCAGAGATCTCAATCAGGCCCTAGGATACAATAGCATTTAGGCCCTAGGGTTTCATGGTTAGGATTGAGCTTCTTCGGGTCAGAGTATTGCTGCGGTTCGAATGTGTAGATGACACAAAAGAGTGTAAAAGGCTGCCCAGGGGAATGGTGTCATGCAGAAAAGGCTCCAGTGGCATCTGAAAGAGATTTTCAAAACTAACTTTCCCTAAGGAGAGAATGGTGATATGGTGTTCTATTTTGAGAGACACTAAGAAAGTGTGATGCAAAGTCATGATTGCGGCCATCAAAGCTGAGAGATACAAACCAGCGATGTCGTGACAAGGCTGAACGTTGCTATTTTGGAACTATTCACATTGGCGGAGGGCAGCAGTCCAAAATATGTCTCAGAGCATCTCATATGTCGGTAAGATTGGTGCCAGCGGGATACAGTGGGGGCTTGGTTGAGGGGTAATTTAAGGTCAGATAATGTATATGAGCGGCGGGTCCCTATTTAAACATAAGATCTACAGCAAAATGTTGTGAATTAACATTTTACATTGCATGAGCGTGTTGAATGGTGCTTTGTTATTGTACAGTATCTTTGGAATCATGTTTGACACTTTTACAGGACACCTGGGGGCATGGATGCTTTTGATTGGTTGTATCTGGAACTTCTGGGATGGTTTTTATGACTGAATAGCGGTGTATTAAAACATGCTTCATAGTTCAACAATGTCTGGGTGCTGTTTGATTTAATTGTTAACCTAGCATGCCATTTTGTAGTTGAACCATTGAGTCTGCAATGGTGATTTATTTTGGAAAAACTGAACATTGACTGGTGTTTTAATGCTGAACAGTCGGTTTGTAACGGCGATGTAGAGTTCCAGAGCTGTGGTCAGGGTAATGCGTCATATGACTGCTTGTTTCTGAAGCAGTGTTTATTATTATGCACTGGGATCTTAAATGCTGTTTTATTGTTGAAGAGCTGTGTTACATTTGGGGGTCTCTGGTTGGCACAGGTAGGTACTTGTGACAAACAGGGACCCTCTCCTCTAGTCAGGGAAAGGGGACTACACTCTTAAAATAACCCCTGCTCACCTTCTAGGTTGCGTGGGGCGAGCAGTCATGGCTTATTTCAGAGGCATTGTAAGTTAAGCAGTTGTGACCACATACAGTAACCCAGTGACAACACTACAAATGGATACCACACAGGTTTTATATAAAAAATAAGTAGACTTTATATAGAGTTACCACAAGACCATTAAACAACAAAAATACACACTATGATTACTTTAAGATGGTAGATTAAGCTTATTTCAGTTCAGTTCTTAGATGCAACACTTTGCGTCAATGTACCTTAAGTTGCGTTGCGCTTCCATGACAAGCAATGTCGCAGCAATGGGAAATGCGGCAAAAGTCAGGTGCAAAGAAATAAAGACGTGAAGATCTTCCAGATGCGGCGCGCTTCTCGGGGATGCGAGAAACTCTCGGTTCAATGTGTGGGCTGCAGCGTTGACACCCTTACGATGCAACGGCAACAGCTCCAGCGGCGACGTACTTCTCCACGATGCGTGAAGCTTCCGCTCGATGTGACAACTATAGCGGCGACATCCAAGATGCGATGGCAGCAGCTCCGACGGCGGCGCGCTTCTCGTGGATGCAAGGTGCTCTTGGTTGATGCGGTGCAATGCGACAGTTCCAGCGGTGACACCTCCTTCGGAGTTGCGACGGTAGGCACAGCGACAGCGACACGCTCCAACATCGTTGCGAGATTCTTCTCCTGATGCGGTGAAGTGTGACAGCTCCAGGGGCGATACCCTCCATCTTCGGAGTTTCGACGGCAGCAGCAGCGACGGCGACACGCTTCCTCTTCATTGCGGCACGCTTCTCTCCGATGCGGTGCAGTGCGACAGATCCAGGGGCGACACCCTCCTTTCTCCGGAGTTGCGACTGCAGGCACAGCAACGGCGACACACTTCTTCTCGCTGAGTCACGCTTCCAGCTCTTTGCGACACACAGTTCCTCAGAAGGCCCAAAACAGCAGCAGGCACTTCCAAAAGAACTCTGGGCAGCTGGGGGGTGAAGTCTGTTGTCCCTGAGACTTCAGCAGGAGGTAAACTCTTTTCCAAGCCCATGGATATCCTTCACAAGTTGAAAGCAAAGTACACAAAGTTCCTTTCTCCTTCCTTTGGCAGTAAGGCAACCACTGCAGGCCAATCCCCCAAGCAGCACTTCAGCTTGGGAATAGTCTCTCCTCAGTTTCTTCAGGTTCCTCTCCTCAGTAAAGGTTTCTTCTTGTAGTCCAAAAGTGATCTAATTTCATTGGATCAGGGTCCCAATATTAATACGCAGAAATCCTTTGTTTTCTGAGGGGAGAGGGGCCTTTGGCCAGTCCAAACCAGTTCTGAAGCACTCTGTTTACCAGACTTCTCCTTTCCTTTCACAGTGTAGGGCATGCACATCAGACGCCCCACAGAAGGTGGAGCCAGCATTGTGGACTGCAAGTACAGTCCTGGAGTACTTTGTTGACAGGACTCCTTTTCTTCTTTCAGTGTGCAGGGCAGAGACATCAGCCGCTCCCCAGGGGGTGGAGCCAGCATTGTGGAAGGCAGGCACAGCCCTATTCAGAGTTCAGGTGCACTCCTCCCTCCCATCAAGATGCAGACCTCTCTATTCACCACTGGTTGACTCAGCCTGTCTCCTGGAATTCCCCAGCCCTGTCACTCACAGAAACCAGACATAGGAATACACAAACTAGCAGAGGCAGGTTTGAATGGTTAGACAAGCAAATACCTACTTTCTAAAAGTGGTATTTGCAAACACAGAATATTAAAATAAACTTTACTAAAAGATATATTTTAATATTCTGAGTTCAGGCATACTAAACTCGAATTTCCACCATGTTCTCTGAGCCTGTTAGGATTGAAAAATGTAACAATTCTAACAGCCCATTGTAGCCTATAGAGAACAGGTAGGCTTGCAATAGTGAAAAACGAAAAAGGTTGTAATTCACTATTAGGACATGCCACACACATCAGGGCTTGTCCTACCTTGTACTTACAATGCACCCTGCCCTTGGGCCTACCATAGGTGTGACCGATATGAAGAAAAGGGAAGGTTCAGGGACTGGCAAGTGGGTGCACTCGCCCAGTCAGCATGACAGTACCAGATTGCACGCAGGCTCTGCAATGGCAGACCTTAGACAGATTTTGCAAGGCTGCTTCTGTGGGTGGCACAACCAGTGCTGCAGGCCCACTAGCAGCATTTGGATTACACGCCCTGGCACACTGAGTGCACTAGACTGGGGTCTGACAAGTAAACAAAAATAGCCAAACATGGAATCACTAATCCATACATCAATTTACATTAGGGAGCACTTGCACTGTGGCACTGGATAGCAGTGGCACAGTGCCTAAAGCATCTAACTTAGCAAAAACACATGAGGCTACAGCAAAAATGGAAGGGAGACCCACGCCAATGCTGCCAGGTCTACCAAGCTGTAACTGTGTTCACATGTTATTTGTTAACACCTGTGTACACAATGGGATTTGTTGGTTCATTTTATCCAAAGCGCTTTGTGTTCTGCACTGTTTCTTCAAATAATGATTTGTATTTTATTAATGACGCTGTCCAGAACCGTCCTTTATTATTCAACAGTTGAATCTAAAAAAGTATTTTATTGTTTATTAGAATATTGGAATATTGGGAGCTCCATTGAAAACAATCGAGTGCTCCAGGTATCTAATGGCCGGTAGAAGCCCTGAGTTACAACATTCCAATGTTTGTTCTAAGCTGTTGCTGTGAAGGAAGGCCTAAGGAGCCCGAGAGGGTTTCAACCAGCCTCGGACTCTGTGAGGCCTTTCTTTTACAAATGTGAAAATTCTGTCCTCTAGCGGCAGAATGTTCTTATAGCCTTAGAGCCCTCATAGCTGGGCTCTAACAGCCATTAAAGTCCCGCTCCCTTGTTAAATGCCTCGCCTTCAGCTAGGGCCTTTAGTGCTGGAGGGGGCCTTTAATGGCTGCTAGAGCCCAGCTATGAAGGACTCTAATGCTACAATAGTTCTTTGCAGAATGTTTGTCATTGTTTCTTGGATGGTGTTGTACTGCTGAGCAGTTGTATCAGTAAAGACGTATATTGTTGAGTTTAATCTGGGATAGAATTGTATTAATAAAACCATTCCATGGAATGATGTATCATTGTTCAACTTTTGTGTCTGGAATGGTGATTGATGATTTGTGTGTAGTTTACTTCTTTAAAATCACAACAGTTTTAACTGGAACGGAATCCACTGAATAAACAACGATTCATTGATTTGAAAATGCATTTTTGAACAGTCTTCTCGTCAATGTGCTTTTTTTATGGTTGCGCAATTGTATCTGGAATGGTTTTTATTGGTTACTAGATTTGAAAGCATGTATTTTATTGTCCCAGGGTGTTTCTGGAGTGGTTTCATTACTAATACAGTTGACTGCTTGCATCTGGAATAGCATTTGAACCTGGAATTGTTGGTAATTGGTTTCACCTGGAACCCTGCTTAATTGACAATTGTCTGCTCCCGGAATGCATTTTTATGATTGAAGAATTTCAACTGAAATCACGTTTTGTTGTTCATCCTTTATATCTGTGATATTTCTGTATTGTGACAGTTCTCTGGAGTGGTGTTTTTTGCTGATGTGTAGTCCTGATTTCTCTTGTGAATGGGTTGTACCTGGGAGTTGTGCTAGTATTGTTCTTTTTCGGGTACTTGTGCATCAAGTGATTCTCACGTCCCATCCAACTTCAGGTCCAATGACTCACAACATTCCGATTCCAAATCAACATTTTTTTTTTTCATTCATCACATCCTAAAGCTTCTATTTTGGGGCTGTCATTTTCAATAATTGGGTTTTCAGAAAACGAGTGACTGCGCTCTGTGCCGGCCCTGAGAGCCACTCCCATGGACCTGGAGACAATGGGGTGTGTCGTGATGCGTGCACACATGCAGATATCTATATATATAGATGTGTACACAGTTATATATATATATATATACGTACACACGCAGCACCTCATTCACTAGTGGATGCATACCTGAAGCTGCGGCCCTCTACCCTGTGGAGTGTGGATTTTCAGGCAGCCAAGGAAAGGATTCAGGAGCCATGACCCGAGAACGAAGAGGGTCAAAGGTCCCCTTAGGGGGCCTCCTCCTGCTGCTGGTTATATGTCTTCACACCACAGGTAAGATCCTTAACTGGTAAACGCGTCTTCGCAACTAGAGTAGTGCATAACTAGCCAGCAACAACTGTAAATCCTGACAATTAAACTTAGCCTCTCATCCTTCAAGGTCGATACATTGAGTGCCATTGAGCTGGGCACAGCTGACACCGTGATTCCAGTGCTTTGGGAGTTTGATGATGACAGAGCAAGCAAAGAGCGCAGTTATTATTATATTTACTTAAATAACTGAGGAAAGATGGTACACTTTAGGTTGCGTCTGAGGCCCCAGTAGGAAGATTGTAGCTGTGTGCGAAATTCACGTCATTTCATTTTGTGCAGTGATACATCAAAAAATATACAAAATGAAAAGAAATGCCAGTCTGTCATTTTGCTCTATTATTTGTGAAAAATTAGTCTTTCTGACCATTTGGATGCGAGGACGCAGTTCACACTAGTAAAAGTGCCTCTCCCAGCAGGCGCTCGTGGTCTGTTGAGGCGCCTTGTTCCCTGCTCCTACCATGTCATTTAACCACAATAAATTAGTTATGTGACATGGCGTACAGGGGTATTTTGGACCTACTTTCGGGGATGGTTACACTTAAAAGTGGAGTTTCTGTTGAATGACTCACCCTGGAGAGCTGTGGAGGATGGGAGGGGTGAAAGGTCACCCGTGAGCGGTGTGTACAGACACCCTGTGGGTGGGCGCCAGGGACGCCTTCCACAGACCAGCAGGGTGAGCGCACCAGCCTCTGGACTGGAGATGGGGAGCTGCTCGTGCCATGGCGAGGTCACTTCCTGTAGCAGCCTGGAGAGTGCGTGCAGTCCTTTGCTGCGAGGCGCTGCACCACTCATGTCTGAATTGTTGCTGGAATAATCGGGTTTCCTTTCATTTTAATGCTGCGTAGGATAGAGTTTTGGTTGTCCGATATTTTAGATTACCGCCCTTTCAGAGAAGGTTTGGTTGAAAGTTGTATTTATCTTTGATTATTGGACCTCTGTGTCTGGAATGATGAACAGCTGCATTCAGAATGATTATGTATTATTGAAAGGTTATATATAGATTGTTCCTTTATTGGTAGGCAGCTATGTCTAAACCACTATTTCATTTTGAAGGGTTGCTTTGGAATGCTGGTATATGTGAAATACCTTCCTCTTGATTAGTATTTCAACATTGAACAGCATCTTTGGACTGATGTCTACAGTTGTACAGAATATCTGGGGTGATGGCTCATTGATTCGTTTGTATCTGCAATAGTGCTTTAAAGTTCTTTTCTGGAATTAACCTAGAATGGCATTTGTTTGTTGCACAGTTGAGCCTGCAGTGGTATTTTATATTGGAACAACTGAACATTGACTGTTGTTTTAATAAAGAACAGTTCAGTTTGGAGTGGTGATTTAGAGGTGTGTTCAGAGTGATGCTTCATTTGACTGCTGGTATATGAAGCAGTGTTTATTGTTAAGCAGTTGTACTTGAATGGTGTATTATTGTTGAAAAGCTCCATCTGTGAACACATTTTATTGATGAACAGGTGCAGATGTAAAGGGTTTTAGTCCTTGGCTTGATCCCGTATGCTTTGTGTTGTGCACTATTTCATTCTATAATTATTTTTATATTGGAGCCCGCGTCCCCAGTTCTCTTTTATTGTCCACCGGTTGTGTCTAGAAGAGTGTTTTATTGTGTAATGGTTCTTTGCACGATGTTTCTGATTGTTAATTGTTTCTTGGGCGGTATTGTTTTGTTCAGGACTTGTATCAGGATAGACATTTATTATTGACTTAGATATGCAACATCATGTTATTACTAAAACAATTTCATGGAGTGGTGGATCATTGTTCAAGATTGGTGTCCAGAGTGGTGCTTTTTATTGATTGATTGTGTGTATATAGTTTAGTGCTTTATTGTGACAACGATTGCAACTGGGATGACATTGTATTGTTCACTGAATAAACTATGATGTTTCATTGTTTTGAAAATGGCGATTTGACCAATCGTCTCTATAGTGATTGTTTTATGGTTGAACACTGGTATCTAGAATGGTGTTTTATTGGTTTTCCGATTGCGATTAATATATTATATTGTGCTCGTGTTTTTCTGGAATGGTTAGAAAGATGGACAGTGGTATAGAGAATCTATTTACTGTTGACTGCTTGCATCTAACCTGCCATTTTATTTTCTAACATTGAGTCTGGAAGGAGGCTTTGTTGGTAATTGTTTTTACCTGGAACACTGCTTACTTGCTAATTGTATGCTCCGAAAATGTAGCTTTATGATTGAGCAATTTCAATCTGAATCATGTTTTGTTATTCATCGTTTACATCTAGAATATTTCTTTTTATTGTTCATAGTTTCTGGAGGTTTTTCTCCACTTAATTGTAGGCTTGTTTTTATTCTGGATTGGTTTTATGCAGGTGTGTTAGTATTTGGTGTTATCTGTTTTTGTATTTTATAAGCCATAGCTTGAATGTAGAATATGTCTTACTGATATTTATTAAACAATTGTTTGTGAAATTGTGTTAATTGAAAGCTGTATCTGGAATATCATTTTATGGAGATGTGTGTAAGTTATTAAAGGTTGTTTTAATTCCACGTGATATAATGTTCTGTTTTGAGATACTTGTGCGTCAGATGATTCTTACATTTCATCAGACATCGGGTGCTCCTTACACAGCATTCCAGTTTCAAACAACATTTTTACACTCATTCATCATTTAGCAAAGCTTCTATTTTGGTGCCATCAATTTCAATAATTGACTTTTCAGAGAATGAGTGATTGGGCTTTGTGCGAGCTCTGAGAGCCACTCCCATGGACCTAGAGACAATGGGGTATGTCAGGGATGATGGCCTGGAGTATATGCAGACATGTAGATGCATATATAAAGGTAGTACAAGACACACCACTTGTGGATACATTTCTGAAGTTGCTGTTCCAGCTATTTGGGGAGGGTGGATGTTTTAATGATTCATAGTGTGGCATTTTCTGATGTCAGATACTGTGGAATTACCTCAATCTGGGAGCACTTCCTAAGAAGGATTGCTTTAAGGATTTGTTTTTCTGCTGGGCTGGGGTTTTTGAGTGTTCAAATACTAAACAATTGCCACAAATTAATGAGAGAGCAGCCACGTTTTAAGCTGCTTTCTAAAAGCTGTCAGCTTGTTCTGGCTTGTTAAAGAAAAAGAAGAGAGTCCACTTGGTGGCCCCTGAAAGGCAAGGGGTCTAAAGCCTTGTTGGGATTTTTGTTATCTGAGGAACTGTAAGGAATTGAGCAGAGGATGGCTGTAAAGTTCCTGAAGAGGAGCAGGAGGTGAGCAATTGTTTGATATCTGCCGGGCCCTAATTGTGTAAATCCATAAAAACGATTACAATTATAATATATCACATTTTACCTATAAGTTCATCCTTTTCTATGACAACAGAGATCGCTTTGGCAGCAAGAGGTTGCCCAACATCCCTTTAATGTTGCATGGGCAAAATATATAGGCCCTACCAAAGTCTCCATTCTTATATTTTGTGAACATAAGTGCTGAGTCATTAAAAACAGTAACAAGACATCTGCTGAGGCAAACACAAGGCTGATGCTGGGCATAAGCAGAATGGATGGATGTAAAAGGGTTCGTGTGAGACGTAAGTTAGGTACATAGATAGGGGCCAAGGATTAGATTTCATCCAGATCTTAAAATCACCCAGTAGTAAGAACTTACAGGAGTCAAGAATAAAGTCAGACATATAGTCTACAAAAACGTGCAAGGATGACATTGCACAGTCAGGTGGGTGATAAACCAACACCCTGGAAATTGTAAAGAAGACTGCAAGAGAAAATGAAAAAGATAACGTCTCAACCTTCGAGAATTCATCAGGCTCAGAGACTGGCTTCCTAAAGTTCACTTTATTGGGTTATTTATTTATTTAAAGAGTTTTATATAGCACTGGCTAGACCTGAGGGTATCAGAGCACTTTACATTAGGTTCCACAATGTAACAGAAAATGATAACAATTATATAACAAAGTATTCTGTAACCTACAGGTACACCTTCAGTGCTTAATTTGAGCCAGTGCTTTCCGGTGTTCGGCACTGGCATTTAATTGTCAACACCAACACTTGTGACAGTCTGCCAAATGCTGGCACTGTTGTCTAATTTAGAGATGAGGACAACAACAGTTGTTTATTTATTCAATTCACCTAAACAATGACTAATGCCTATCACCCAAGCCTTTATTATGAATTTTTAGGAATAGATGGCATAGCCACACTTGTAGGAGTGTGGTGTTAAGTAGTTGTGTTGATACTGCGATTCACAGAGGAAGCAGGGGCAATGGGTGACAAGCTACAGTGATCGCCTGACCAGGCCCCTCCCACATATGTTATTTACAAATTAAGCACTGACTGAGATCACTTTGTTCAAAGTTCCAGTTATAAAACAAAACACTCAAATCATATTTTCTAATAAAATAATGTGCGAATTTAGAGTGTTTCATAGAAGATATATGTTGAATGAATGAATAGAGGGACATATAAAGCACACAGCTACTACTAGAGTGTCCCTGTGCTAGACCCAGAAGGCAGGTGGACCAGCTTAGTCTTTAAACAAGTGGGTGTTCAGCCGTCAGAAGAGCTGCAGCCATTTCAATGTAAATTCCAGTGGGTGGCAGTATTGTGAGTAAAAGAATGGCACAGCTTACCCAGAAGAATTCTTTTTGTACTTACCAGCAATCTTCATTACTCAGAGTCATCGTCATCCCTGACACAGTTCTAGTTGCCATCCTCCCTCACGGAGGTGGGATTGATGATATTTTGCTTTTTGTTGTGTTTTTAATGTTTCCCCTTTATGCGATGGCTGGGTAATGGCAGCCATCTTGGGGGAATTATTTTGTTGGCTAGGGAATATGTTCTGCAGTTTTAAGATAACATCTCACATGTAAGGACTGGGTCAGGGAAGACAGGAGGAAATGGTATGTGAGTAGGCCAGCTGTGGAAGACATTTTTGTGAATAAGATTCAGAGCTGAGAGCCATCCCAGAATGGACGATGTCAAGGCAGTTTCCTGGGGTGCTGAGTGGTCACTCAGATGGACAATTTAAATAATCCTCACTGAACATAGTCAGAGTTTGCATAAACTTCGCGTTCTCAGCCTAATGTGGAGTATGCAAAAATCTGCAAGGTCCGCCAACAGAGCGGAGTTCTCTGCCCACGGTTAATTTCTCCTTGCTTTTCCGACTTTGCATGTACAAAGCAGGAAAAGTTTTTTAGCGTGTCTAGGCATAGTACTTTGTACTTGAAGGGTACCGTTCCTGTACAAAACCTATGCCAGACACACACCTTTGTGCTATGGCGCTAATGAATGTGAAAATGTGCGTGGTGTTCAGTACCTGAAATCTGCGCTCGCACTAGGGAGGTGAGCGGAGAGGGCCATATCTCTGTGAATATCGCTCTTTCATGCTCCCTCCCTGCTACGCAATGCAGTGCAGCCTCTTTGGGAGCTGTGCTGCATTCTGAAACAGTTTTCAGACTTTTGCCCAAAATGTGAAGCCTTATTTTCACCATATATATCTGCTTTTCACTGCTCAAGGAGTGAAGTCGTGGGTGAGCCCAGACGGAGACCTCTGCTTCACCCGTGGAATGTGCAGAGATTTGCCTCCTCCGAGTCCCGCGGAGAAGGCAAATCTCTGCACACTCCATGGCTGAGCGGAGCTGGCTAGCACCCGCCTCCACCCCGATATAAACAAATATTTATAAATGACATAAAAGTAAAGAAAAACAACTTACCTGGACTGCGGTGACCCCGGGCTGCCCTCCTCCTGTTTCTTGCTGTCTCTACGAGCAATGTGCATCTTCCATCTGTTATTGTCATCAGATGTGCGTTCTGGAATGTTGACAGGTCGTTCGCTGGGATTGACACGAGAGGGGGTTCACTCAAGGGGTGCCTTGTCACCCTTTGGTTGAGTGATGGAGCAGGAACTTACAATAAATAGGGACTGGTAATACAGATTCAAGTGGAGTCCTCTTTACAGACTGCAGCTGAGGCTTCCTCCACCTCTAATGCTCTCAGCCTCTCTTGTGCAAAGAGCCGAGCCGCAGAAGGACCTAAGAAGCCAGGGCAAAGCTCATGGAATTCCCCAATCTCTGTGATTTCAGGTAACTTTTTTAGGCATGCATGGATAATGTGCAATTCCAGCTGGAGATGGGTTCGCCAAGAACATGTCTTGCCTAAAGATATTTCCTGCATGAACCGGTCTCCTGATGGTATTTTCTGAAACTTTTTTTGTGAGGGACGTGCTAAGCACAAAAAGTGAAGCACAATACCAGTGAGTCAGATTCCGCTATTAAAGGATATTTTTATTTTATAATTTCTTCAAACTACTCATCTTACCATAGCCCTTTGGCCTCTATTGTGTTCACATTAGGAGTTTTGTTGGATTAGGTTTGTGCCTGCACATCTGCTCCCTCTGGTCAGAGGTTTGAGTCCACCTACACAGATGTAATGCTCTCATAGGTGCTAGAAGTAGGGGTACAGGGGGGGTGTCACAGCATCCCCAAAATACACAATGTGGGATTTCAGAAGATGAGTGAGCAATAAAAATGTCTTTAGATATTGTTTGAATCTTGTCACATTTACTGTGCATTTCAAGCTAGAGGGCAAATGTCAGGCACTGCCTTCTCACACAATGGTGCTTATTCTTTCAAAATGGAGATCATTTTTTACTTCTCTTTCTCTGACTGCAATCTGAGAGAATATTGTAAAGTCAAGTATGTGTCAACATTGCTGGGGTACAGGGACTGTGAAAGGAAAGGCTGCAGGATGCCATTATTCTAAAACAACACGAGTTAAATATCTGTAAATTAACTGTACAAATATTTAAAAATATATCAGCATTTAGCAAAGGACGAAAGAAGTACAGTTTTTGTAATGCTGATGTATGACAGAAACAAATATTTGATTAGGATTAAAATAAGTTAGCACACTTTTCGTTGGTCATTTCCTTGGTCATGGGCACAGGGTAAAAATTTGCTGAGACCCAATTTCCACACAGTATCGTGGGTACGCTGTATAGTTTTACCAGTACAACTGTATGCCTATGGAATTGTAGTGGCCATTTCAATGGAA
Source organism: Lissotriton vulgaris (assembly GCF_964263255.1). Lineage (NCBI taxonomy): Eukaryota > Metazoa > Chordata > Amphibia > Caudata > Salamandridae > Lissotriton > Lissotriton vulgaris. The sequence goes on from NC_141694.1 coordinate 990,248,560, forward strand.
AATGTGCTGTCTGTAAATGCCAGTGTGCTGCCTCGCAATGCGTTAATAATATATTTTCAGTCAGTGTCCCCCCACAGCCCGCCCCCACAATGCACTGCCAGCTACATACCACACCATTACCACTTTGCTGCTGAGTAGGCGTGGCTCATTTATCTATCATTGTTCTTTCTTATATGCTGGGGTTTGTAATTATCCCTAGAACTTCAGTGATGTAACACTGATGGCAACTCCCACCAGGAAAATTGTTCCAGCTCCCCTGAATGTTCTAATCATAACTTTTTGCCTCCACAGTTGGACAAACCTCGCCAGATACCACAACTGCAGCTGCCAGTAAGTTAAGCCTCTTAGGCCTTACATTTCTTTACATTTCTACTTCTTTTAGACACATTTCTTGAAGTCTTTACAAACACACCTAGGCGCTGGTTCATTGAACACCTTCCCTCCATTTCTAGCGCCTTGAAACAAATCAGACATCTACTTTCTCAGGGCTCAGCTTTTAGACCCTTTTACCTTCCTGCTTCTCCATCACCCACCCCCTTGCTGTCATATTTATGTACTCCACTAGACCAATCAGCACTCTCCAAACACACTATATCCTATTCCAAATGCCACTAAATATTTATTATGTTTAAGAATCATCCATCCGAGGTTGCACCATCTAAAGAAAGACACACCATTGAATGCAGGTCTGTGCCCCTGACCTTTAACACCAAGATGGAGTTAGCCTAAGTCTGGTGACCTGCAGCCCCTCCCCCCTTTAATGGAAAAGAGAAGATGTCTCTACTCCAAGTCTGCCTAGTAGTAGCCCATTCTTTATGTTTAGTACTCTGTGGTCTTTGCTGCACCCACTTGTGCCTGGGTTGTGCCCTCAAGCCCAGAAATGACTAGATCAAAGGAATGAAGGGATGCTGCAGACACTAATTAAAAACTAGCATAATGTCTTCTATATATTGTTCCTCTCATTGGTGCAAAGCAACAGGCAAAGTAAACAGCTAGTCCAGTTATATATTGTATATTATGTAAGTTATGCTCCTTAAGCTATCATGAATATATACATTGTCCCTGCTTAACACCTTGGCTGCTAAGGCAATTCCCCTCCTGTGTTGGAAATTGTTATAGTCCATAATTCACAGCTCCAGTGTGCCTCATGACGAGCTGATTTCGTCATGAGCAGCGAAGGGGTTAAGTAACATAATCGCTCATCTGTAGAAAAGTAGAATGGTACTTAGTCTGAACAAATGCTCCTCTTGACTTCCACTGGAGGTGAGGCAAAAGGTGCACTACACAGCCAACACGTGTTTCGCCCTTCTAATGCACACAGACTTGGGGCTTCCTCAGGGTTACAGCAATAATTAACACATATATACGATAAACAGTGGTCACACTAGTGTCACTGGAATTGTGCTAATCAACTTATATAATTGTCTAATTTATGAGATAGTGCGTAAAGCATGAGATAATCTATTTTTGGAGCTGAAAGAAATAATTTTAAAGAGAAAAAAACTTACTGATCATAATTAGAAATGGAGAGCAAGGAATTTCTAAAGGAAAAATGCAGTAGATTCTTGAGTAAAGTTTTCTACTAGAACTGAGCTCCCCCAGAGTACTGAACCCAGAAGGAGTTTCTCTATAGCAATCCCTCTCATAGTACTGGAGGGAATCTACTACTAAAATGAGGGCAGTGCGTAAATGAAGTATAAACTCAGATTTGAGTGGGCAGTAATAATAGCGGAGTGTTTATGGACGACTGTAATTGCGGGTATTACACAAATTATTATACAAAACAGGATATTGTACATAGTATTATACAAAAACAGGTTTGAATCAAATTCATTGGGGTAAGTGGCAGAGCGTGGAAAACCGTGAGGGGTGCTTGGATAAAGGGGTTGAAGGTCCCCAACTAGGTTTGGCAAGATTTGGAGAAGGGTTGAGTTTTGGGGTTAGGGATATATCACAGAGAGTTGTCTAGTTAGACCTACAGCCAATATTACTTTGGGGGTATAGTTAGAATGTTGTTTTATTTTCAAGAATATGGGAGACAATGAAACTTCTAAAGATAGAGTTGATGGGAAGACAAGAGAAGGAAGGTCCAAGTATTGTCTGTGAGAGAAGCCCCTAAATTGGCACTGCTTTGGGAGATAAGCAATCGTCTATTGTTTTTACCTGTATCAGGGCTAAATGAGATACAAGAATGGTGATATAGGGTCAAAATCCTTTGTGACCCTGTAGAGAAATGTTGGATAAGGGTTGCAATGATTACAGACAGGTTCTGGGTCCTAATTTATTATTATAAAGCAAATGTGCCAGTGGTGAGGCACACCTGTTGGAAATAGTAGAATTACTTTACCTCAATTCTCTCAAAAAGAAAAGCCTTAAAACATAAAAAGAATTCCATTAAAGGTCTTGCAGACTACTCAGGTTTTGAATTACCTATAAGAGAGTAGGCCAAAATAATCAGAGGAAGCCATCTCGTGGACAGGTCAGTTTACAGTAATTGGTCACCAGGTGGCCTGGAAGCCAATACGACGAAACTGACAATAAAACCAAACTTCCAGACAGGAGTTTGACCGGCGGAAGCGCAAAGCAATCTTGTCACGGTGACATGATGGGGCATGCTTTAATCGAATCCTGCATAAATATATTGGGGGGAGAAAGAAAAACAGGGTTGAAGAACACTAGACCACCCTCTCTCCTTAATGACCAGGAACTGACTCACCTGTGTCTAGTGGTACGTGCTTTGCATGGTCATCTTTCTTTAAAGACCAGGAAAAGACCCACCTGTTCCTAACCTGAGCTCTGGACTACCCTCTGTATTTAATGACCAGGAAAGGACCGACTTTCCCTTGTGGCACGAACTCTACACCACCCTCTCCCTTTAATGACAAGAAACAGACCCGCCTGTTCCTAGTGACATGAGCTCTTCACCACCCTCTCTCTTTGACCATAAAAGGACACACCTGTCCCTAGTGGCACGACCTCTGCACCACCCTCTCTCTTTGACCAGTAAAGGATGCACCTGTCCCTAGTGGAACGACCTCTGTACCACCCTCTCACTTTGACCAGTAAAGGACACACTTGTCCCTAGTGGCACGACCTCTGCACCACTCTCTCTCTTTGACCAGTAAAGGATGCATCTGTCCCTAGGGGCACGAGCTCTGTACCCCCCTCTCTCTTTGACCAGTAAAGGATGTACCTGACACCAGCGGCACAACCTCTGCACTGCGCTATCTCTTTAAAGGACAGGAAGGGCCCCACCTGTCTCTAGCCTGGAGCCCTGTAATCCCTCCATTTCTAGCAACCAGGTAAAGGCCATGCAACTCCTAGAAACCTGGGGCTATATAACCCTACTTTTAAGGATCAGGAATAATAAATTCTCCTGCAGCCAGTGGCCAGGAGCTATTGACTCCCTCTCAGTCTAAGGGCCAGCACTGGACCTGCTTGACCCTAGTGATATATATATCTCAGCATCTCCTTATCGACTAATGAACAGGGCACTGCCTGGTGACAAGGAGCCAAGTAATCACCAGAAGCTAGACCTTTCTGACACCCTCTCTCTATATCTAATGTCCAGGACTGGACTCACCAGCCCTTAGTGGTGTTTGTAGGGGGGGGGCTGTGTCACCCGTAGCTTTATACTTGGACAGAGCAGCCTATCTTCAGCAAACTAGACCTAAAATAGACACTTGGGTCAGTGCAAAGGAATCTCTCTATGCAAGTCAGTTTAGTGTACAGACATCTTACTGCTGTCTCTGCTTGATATACTGTGTAATGCTAGCTGCTGAGAAATGATCCCTTTAGTTGGCTCTTGTCTAGCTTGACACCTATGCTCTCTCCTGCTGCATGGGTCATATTTCTGGTGGTGCTCCCTTCTCTTAGATTTGTTCCTGCCAGATAGTAGTGGTCCAGTCTGGTACCTGTGGTCCCCTTGGTTGGCTATGCTCTCTTCTGCTGCCCACCCCCTCCGGCTGCTTGTTCTCTAGCCTTCTGTGCCCCAGTCTGAAGGCTGTGGTTCAGTTTCAGTTCTATCTTCTTGGCTGCGCTCCCTTCTGCTGCCTAACCTATTGTGCTCTATTTGCTGTGCTCTAGTCAGATGGCCGTGGTTCTGTTCTTGTTTCTTGGCTGTGCTCCCTGCTGCTGTACACCCTCTCATGCTATATTCTGCTGTGGTTGTGCTCCCTTTTCCTGGCTGTACAACATGTTAGTGGCTTTGATCAAACTTGCTATTCATAAGCCTAAATGTGTGTCTGTTCCATCATACTGGCTATGCTCCCAGATACTAGATGCTCTGCCTGCTGATTCTGTGCCTTGCAGCAGGCTCTGTTCCATCTGGACATCTCTGCTCACTGCTGTTACCTCAGTGACATTCTGCTGGTTGTGCTTCCTTCAGCTGGCTCCAGTCCCTTTAAGCAACTATGCTCCCTTCTGGTAACTGGGTTATTTAAAGACGTTAGGGTTCCCTTTAGATGTCACTGCTTCAGCAGGCAGGTTGTGCTCCCTCTGTCATCTTTACTTACTGCTGCTGAGCAGCTCCTACCTGCTGCCTATGCTCTCTTGGCTGGCTGCTGTCCCCTCAGACCATGCAGCTAGCTGTCTCTTATAATTTTATTTGTATGCTGTCCATCTTACATCATCATTTCCCCTCGTTCTGCTTGGTGCTTTGCCCATTTCAGCTCACATCCAGTCTGTTGCCACTCGGGCTGTGTTCATGCATGCTGGTGGTTTTTCCTTTAAAAACGGAATTAACTTTAATACTTGATGGAAATAACTTCCAAATATTGTCTTATTTTTGTGCATTAGCAACACCAACACCAGCTGCCACAACAGCAGTAACAACCGCAGCAACAACAGCCACCACTACAGCTGACACTACAGCAGCAACAACCGCTGGTACAACAGCAGCAACAACGGCTGATACAACAGCAACAACTGCTGTCACTACAGCAGCTACAACAGCTGGTACAACTGCAGCAACAACAGCCATCACTACAGCTGCCACTACAAAACCAAAAACAGTAGCTACCACTGCAGCCACAACACCAATAACAACAATAACCACAACTGCAGCCACAACAGCAGCAACAACAGATACAACAACAGCCCCAACAACAGGTGAAACTACAGCTGCCACTACAGCAGCAACAACAGCTGCTACAACAGCAGCAACAACGGCTGCTACAACAGCAGCAACAACGGCTGATACAACACCAACAACTGCTGTCACTACAGCAGCTACAACAGCTGGTACAACTGCAGCAACAACAGCCATCACTACAGCTGCCACTGCAGAACCAACAACAGTAGCTACCACTGCAGCCACAACAGCAATAACAACAATAGCCACAACAGTAGCAACAACAGATACAACAACAGCCCCAACAACAGGTGAATGCGTTAATAATATATTTTCAGTCAGTGTCCCCCCACAGCCCGCCCCCACAATGCACTGACAGCTACATACCACACCTTTAGCACTTTGCTGCTGAGTAGGCGTGGCTCATTTATCTATCATTGTTCTTTCTGATATGCTGGGTTTTGCCATTATCCCTAGTGCTTCAGTGATGTAACATTGATGGCAACCCCCACCAGGAAAATTGTTCCAGCTCCCCTGAATGTTCTAAGCATAACTTTTTGTCTCCACAGTTGGACAAACCTCACCAGATACCACAACTGCAGCTGCCAGTAAGTTAAGCCTCTTATGACTTTCATTTCTTTACATTTCTACTCCTTTTAGACACATTTCTTGAAGTCTTTACAAACACACCGAGGTGCTGGTTCATTGAACACCTTCCCTCCATTTCTAGCGCCTTTAAACAAATCAGGCATCTCCTTTCTCAGGGCTCAGCTTTTAGACCCTTTTACCTTCCTGCTTCTCCATCACCCATCCCCTTGCTGTCATATTTATGTACTCCACTAGACCAATCAGCACCCTCCAAACACACTTTATCCTAATCCAAATGCCACTAAATATTTATTATGTTTAAGAATCATCCATCTGAGGTTGCACCATCTAAAGAAAGACACACCATTGAATGCAGGTCTGTGCTCCTGACCTTTAACACCAAGATGAAGTTAGCCTAAATCTGGTGACCTGCAGCCCCTGCCCCCTTTAATGGAAAAGAGAAGATGTCTCTACTCCAAGTCTGCCTTGTAGTAGCCCATTCTTTATGTTTAGTACTCTGTGGTCTTTGCTGCACTCACTTGTGCCTGGGTTGTGCCCTCAAGCCCAGAAATGACTAGATCAAAGGAATGAAGGGATGCTGCTGACACTAATTAAAAACTAGCATAATGTCTTCTATATATTGTTCATCTCATTGGTGCAAAGCAACAGGCAAAGTAAACAGCTAGTCCAGTTATATATTGTATATTATGTAAGTTATGCTCCTTAAGCTATCATGAATGTATACATTGTCCCTGCTTAAGTAACATAAACGCTCATCGGTAGAAAAGTAGAATGGTACTTAGTCTGAACAAATGTTCCTCTTGACTTCCACTGGAGGTGAGGCAAAAGGTGCACTACACAGCCAACACGTGTTTCGCCCTTCTAATGCACACAGACTTGGGGCTTCCTCAGGGTTACAGCAATAATCAACACATAAATAAGATAAACAGTGGTCACACTAGTGTCACTGGAATTGTGCTAATCAACTTATATAATTGTCTCATTTATAAGATAGTGCATAAAGCATGAGATAAGCTATTTTTGGAGCTGAAAAATATAATTTTAAAGTGAAAAAAACGTACTGTTCATAAGAAGAAATGGAGAGCAAGGAATTTCTAAAGGAAAAATGCAGTAGGTTCTTGAGTAAAGTTTTCTACTAGAACTGAGTTCACCCAGAGTACTGAACCCCGAAGGAGTTTCTCTATAGTAATCACTCAAATAGTACTGGAGGGGATCTACTGCTAAAATGAAGGCAGTGCGTAAATGAAGTATAAACTCAGATTTGAGTGGGCAGTAACAATAGCGGAGTGTTTACGGACGACTGTAATTGCGGGTATTACACAAAATATTATACAAAACAGGATATTGTACAAAGTATTATACAAAAACAGGTTTGAATCAAATTCTTTGGGGTAAGTGGCAGAGCATGGAAAACTGTGAGTGGTGCTTGGATAAAGGGGTTGGAGGTCCCCAACTAGGTTTGGCAAGATTCGGAGGAGGGTTGAGTTTTGGGGTTAGGGATATATCACAGAAAGTTGTCTAGTTAGACCTATAGCCAATATTACTTTGGGGGTATAGTTAGAATGTTGTTTTATTTTCAAGAATATGGGAGACAATGAAACTTCTAAAGATAGAGGTGATGGGAAGACAAGAGAAGGAAGGTCCAAGTATTGTCTGTGAGAGAAGCCCCTAAATTGGCACTGCTTTGGGAGATAAGCAATCGTCTATTGTTTTTACCTGTATCAGGGCTAAATGAGATACAAGAATGGTGATATAGGGTCAAAATCATTTGTGACCCTGTAGAGAAATTTTGGATAAGGGTTGCAATGATTACAGACAGGATCTGGATCTTAATTTATTATTATAAGCCAAATGTGCCAATGGTGAGGCACACCTGTTGGGAATAGTAAAATTACATTACCTCAATTCTCTCAAAAAGAAAAGCCTTAAAACATAAAAAGAATTCCATTAAAGGTCTTGCAGACTACTCAGATTTTGAATTACCTATAAGAGAGTAGGCCAAAATAATCAGAGGAAGCCATCTCGTGGACAGGTCAGTTTGCAGTAAATGGTCACCAGGTGGTCTGGAAGCCAATACGCCGAACCTGACAACAAAACCAGACTTCCAGACAGGAGATTGACCGGCGGAAGCGCAAAGCATTCTTGTCACGGTGACATGATGGGGCATGCTTTAATCGAATCCTGCAGAAATATATTGGGGGAGAAAGAAAAACAGGGTTGAAGAACACTAGACCGTCCTCTCTCTTTAATGACCAGGAACTGACTCGCCTGTGTCTAGTGGTACATGCTTTGCATGGCCATTTTTCTTTAAAGACCAGGAAAAGACCCACCTGTTCCTAACCTGAGCTCTGGACTGCCCTCTGTATTTAATGACCAGGAAAGGACCGACTTTCCCTTATGGCACGAACTCTACACCACCCTCTCCCTTTAATGACAAGAAACAGACCCGCCTGTTCCTAGTGACATGAGCTCTCCACCACCCTCTCTCTTTGACCATAAAAGGACACACCTGTCCCTAGTGGCACGACCTCTGCACCACCCTCTCTCTTTGACCAGTAAAGGACGCACATGTCCCTAGTGGCACGACCTCTGCACCACCCTCTCACTTTGACCAGTAAAGGACACACCTGTCCCTAGTGGCACGACCTCTGCACCACCCTCACTCTTTGACCAGTAAAGGACGCATCTGTCCCTAGGGGCACGAGCTCTGTACCCCCCTCTCTCGTTGACCAGTAAAGGATGTACCTGACACCAGCGGCACAACCTCTGCACTGCGCTATCTCTTTAAAGGACAGGAAGGGCCCCACCTGTCTCTAGCCTGGAGCCCTGTAATCCCTCCATTTCTTCCAACCAGGTAAAGACCATGTAAATCCTAGAAACCTTGGGCTATATAACCCTACTTTTAAGTATCAGGAATAATAAATTCTCCTGCAGCCAGTGGCCAGGAGCTATTGACTCCCTCTCAGTCTAAGGGCCAGCACTGGACCAGCTTGACCCTAGTGACATATATATCTCAGCATCTCCTTATCGACTAATGACCAGGGCACTGCCTGGAGACAAGGAGCCATGTAAACACCAGAAGCTAGACCTTTCTGACACCCTCTCTCTATTTCTAATGTCCAGGACTGGACTCACCAGCCCTTAGTGGTGATTGTAGATTGGGTTGTGTCACCCGTAGGTTTATACTTGGACAGAGCAGCCTATCTTCAGCAAACTAGACCTAAAATAGACACTTGAGTCAGTGCAAAGGAATCTCTCTATGCAAGTCAGTTTACTGTACAGACATTTTACTGCTGTCTCTGCTTGATATACTGTGTAATGCCTGCTGCTGAGAAATGCTGCCTTTAGTTGGCTCTTGTCTAGCTTGACACCTATGCTCTCTCCTGCTGCAAGGGTCATATTTCTGGTGGTGCTCCCTTCTCTTAGATTTGCTCCTGCCAGATGGTAGTGGTGCAGTCTGGTACCTGTGGTCACCTTGGTTGGCTATGCTCTCTTCTGCTGCCCACCCCCTCTGACTGCCTGTTCTCTAGCCATCTGTGCCCCAGCCAGAAGGCTGTGGTTCAGTTCTGTCTCCTTGGCTGCGCTCCCTTCTGCTGCCTAACCTATTGTGCTCTATTTGTTGTGCTCTAGTCAGATGGCTGTGGTTCTGTTCTTGTTTCTTGGCTGTGCTCCCTGCTGCTGTACACCCTCTCATGCTATATTCTGCTGTGGTTGTGCTCTCTTTTCCTGGCTGTACAACATGTTAGTGGCTTTGATCAAACTTGCTATTCATGAGCCTAAATGTGTGTCTGCTCCATCATACTGGCTATGCTCCCAGATGCTAGATGCTCTGCCTGCTGATTCTGTGCCTTGCAGCAGGCTTTGTTCCATCTGGACATCTCTGCTCACTGCTATTACCTCAGTGACATTCTGCTGGTTGTGCTTCCTTCAGCTGGCTCCAGTCCCTTTAAGCAACTATGCTCCCTTCTGGTAACTGAGTTATTTAAAGACATTAGGGTTCCCTTTAGATGTCACTGCTTCAGCAGGCAGGTTGTGCTCCCTCTGTCATCTTTACTTACTGCTGCTGAGCAGCTCCTACCTGCTGCCTATGCTCTCTCGGCTGGATGCCGTCCCCTCAGACCATGCAGCCAGCTGTCTCTTATAATTTTATTTGTTATGCTGTCCATCTTACATCATCATGTCCCCTCGTTCTGCTTAGTGCTTTGCTTATTTCAGCTCACATCCAGCCTGTTGCCACTCGGGCTGTGTTCATGCATGCTGGTGGTTTTTCCTTTAAAAACGGAATTAACTTTAATACTTGATGGAAATAACCTCCAAATATTGTCTTATTTTTGTGCATTAGCAACACCAACACCAGCTGCCACAACAGCAGTAACAACCGCAGCAACAACAGCCACCACTACAGCAGCTACAACAGCTGGTACAACTGCAGCAACAACAGCCATCCCTACAGCTGCAACTACAGAACCAACAACAGTAGCTGCCACTGCAGCCACAACAGCAATAACAACAATAGCCACAACTGCAGCCACAACAGCAGCAACAACAGATACAACAACAGCCCCAACAACAGGTGAAACTACAGCTGCCACTACAGCAGCAACAACAGCTGCTACAACAGCAGCAACAATGGCTGCTACAACAATGGGAACAACGGCTGATACAACAGCAAGAACTTCTGTCACTACAGCAGCTACAACAGCTGGTACAACTGCAGCAACAACAGCCATCACTACAGCTGCCACTACAGAACCAACAACAGTAGCTACTACTGCAGCCACAACAGCAATAAGAACAATAGCCACAACTGCAGCCACAACAGTAGCAACAACAGATACAACAACAGCCCCAACAACAGGTGAATGCGTTAATAATATATGTTCAGTCAGTGTCCCCCCACAGCCCGCCCCCACAATGCACTGCCAGCTACATACCACACCATTACCACTTTGCTGCTTGGTAGGCGTGGCTCATTTATCTATCATTGTTCTTTCTGATATGCTGGGGTTTGCCATTATCCCTAGTACTTCAGTGATGTAACACTGATGGCAACCCCCACCAGGAAAATTGTTCCAGCTCCCCTGAATGTTCTAATCATAACTTGGTGTCTCCACAGTTGGAAAAACCTCACCAGATACCACAAGTGCAGCTGCCAGTAAGTTAAGCCTCTTATGTCTTTCATTTCTTTACATCTCTACTTCTTTTGGACACATTTCTTGAAGTCTTTACAAACACACCTAGGCGCTGGTTCATTGAAGACCTTCCCTCCATTTCTAGCGCCTTGAAACAAATCAGGCACCTCTTTTCTCAGGGCTCAGCTTTTAGACCCTTTTACCTTCCTGCTTCTCCATCACCCACCCCTTGCTGTCATATTTATGTACTCCACTAGACCAATCAGCACCCTCCAAACACACTTTATCCTAATCCAAATGCCACTAAATATTTATTATGTTTAAGAATCATCCATCCGAGGTTGCACCATCTAAAGAAAGACACATCATTGAATGCAGGTCTGTGCCCCTGACCTTTAACAGCAAGATGAAGTTAGCCTAAGTCTGGTGACCTGCAGCCCCTCCCCCCTTTAATGGAAAAGAGAAGATGTCTCTACTCCAAGTCTGCCTAGTAGTAGCCCATTCTTTATGTTTAGTACTCTGTGGTCTTTGCTGCACCCACTTGTGCCTGGGTTGTGCCCTCAAGCCCAGAAATGACTAGATCAAAGGAATGAAGGGATGCTGCTGACACTAATTAAAAACTAGCATAATGTCTTCTATATACTGTTCCTCTCATTGGTGCAAAGCAACAGGCAAAGTAAACAGCTAGTCCAGTTATATATTGTATATTATGTAAGTTATGCTCCTTAAGCTATCATGAATGTATACATTGTCCCTGCTTAAGTAACATAAACGCTCATCGGTAGAAAAGTAGAATGGTACTTAGTCTGAACAAATGCTCCTCTTGACTTCCACTGGAGGTGAGGCAAAAGGTGCACTACACAGCCAACACGTGTTTCGCCCTTCTAATGCACACAGACTTGGGGTTTCCTCAGGGTTACAGCAATAATCAACACATATATAAGACAAACAGTGGTCACACTAGTGCCACTCGAATTGTGCTAATCAACTTATATAATTGTCTAATTTATGAGATAGTGCATAAAGCATGAGATAAGCTATTTCTGGAGATGAAAAAACTATATTTAAATTGAAAAAAACGTACTGATCATAATTAGAAATGGAGAGCAAGGAATTTCTAAAGGAAAAATGCAGTAGGTTCTTGAGTAAAGTTTTCTACTAGAACTGAGTTCACCCGGAGTACTGAACCCCGAAGGAGTTTCTCTATAGTAATCACTCTCATAGTACTGGAGGGGATCTACTGCTAAAATGAGGGCAGTGCGTAAATGAAGTATAAACTCAGATTTGAGTGGGCAGTATCAATAGCGGAGTGTTTATGGACGACTATAATTGCGGGTATTACACAAATTATTATACAAAACAGGATATTGTACATAGTATTATACAAAAACAGGTTTGAATCAAATTCATTGGTGTAAGTGGCAGAGCGTGGAAAACCGTGAGTGGTGCTTGGATAAAGGGGTTGGAGGTCCCCAACTTGGTTTGGCAAGATTTGGAGGAGGGTTGAGTTTTGGGGTTAGGGATATATCACAGAAAGTTGTCTAGTTAGACCTATAGCCAATATTACTTTGGGGGTATAGTTAGAATGTTGTTTTATTTTCAAGAATATGGGAGACAATGAAACTTCTAAAGATAGAGGTGATGGGAAGACAAGAGAAGGAAGGCCCAAGTATTGTCTGTGAGAGAGGCCCCTAAATTGGCACTGCTTTGGGAGATAAGCAATCGTCTATTGTTTTTACCTGTATCAGGGCTAAATGAGATACAAGAATGGTGATATAGGGTCAAAATCATTTGTGACCCTCTAGAGAAATGTTGGATAAGGGTTGCAATGATTACAGACAGGTTCTGGGTCCTAATTTATTATTATAAGGCAAATGTGCCAGTGGTGAGGTACACCTGTTGGGAATAGTAAAATTACTTTACCTCAATTCTCTCAAAAAGAAAAGCCTTAAAACATAAAAAGAATTCCAGTAAAGGTCTTGCAGACTACTCAGATTTTGAATTACCTATAAGAGAGAAGGCCAAAATAATCAGAGGAAGCCATCTCGTGGACAGGTCAGTTTGCAGTAAATGGTCACCAGGTGGTCTGGAAGCCAATACGACGAAACTGACAATAAAACCAGACTTCCAGACAGGAGATTGACCAGCGGAAGCGCAAAGCATTCTTGTCACGGTGACATGATGGGGCATGCTTTAATCGAATCCTGCATAAATATATTGGGGGGAGAAAGAAAAACAGGGTTGAAGAACACTAGACCACCCTCTCGCCTTAATGACCAGGAACTGGCTTGCCTGTGTCCAGTGGTACGTTCTTTGCATGGCCATCTTTCTTTAAAGACCAGGAAAAGACCCACCTGTTCCTAACCTGAGTTCTGGACTGCCCTCTGTATTTAATGACAAGGAAAGGACCGACTTTCCATTGTGGCACGAACTGTACACCGCCCTCTCCCTTTAATGACAAGAAACAGACCCGCCTGTTCCTAGTGACATGAGCTCTCCACCACCCTCTCTCTTTGACCATAAAAGGACACACCTGTCCCTAGTGGCACAACCTCTGCACCACCCTCTCTCTTTGACCAGTTAAGGACGCTCCTGTCCCTAGTGGCACGACCTCTGTACCACCCTCTCACTTTGACCAGTAAAGAACACACCTGTCCCTAGTGGCACGACCTCTGCACCACCCTCTCTCTTTGATCAGTAAAGGACACATCTGTCCCTAGGGGCACGAGCTCTGTACCCCCCTCTCTCTTTGACCAGTAAAGGACTTACCTGACACCAGCAGCACAACCTCTGCACTGCGCTATCTCTTTAAAGGACAGGAAGGGCCCCACCTGTCTCTAGCCTGGAGCCCTGTAATCCCTCCATTTCTAGCAACCAGGTAAAGACCATGCAAATCCTAGAAACCTGGGGCTATATAACCCTACTTTTAAGGATCAGGAATAATAAATTCTCCTGCAGCCAGGGGCCAGGAGCTATTGACTCCCTCTCAGTCTAAGGGCCAGCACTGGACCAGCTTGACCCTAGTGATATGTATATCTCAGCATCTCCTTATCGACTAATGAACAGGGCACTGCCTGGTGACAAGGAGCCAAGTAATCACCAGAAGCTAGACCTTTCTGACAACCTCTCTCTATATCTAATGTCCAGGACTGGACTCACTAGCCCTTAGTGGTGTTTGTAGGGGGGGCTGTGTCACCCGTAGCTTTATACTTGGACAGAGCAGCCTATCTTCAGCAAACTAGACCTAAAATAGACACTTGGGTCAGTGCAAAGGAATCTCTCTATGCAAGTCAGTTTAGTGTACAGACATCTTACTGCTGTCTCTGCTTGATATACTGTGTAATGCTAGCTGCTGAGAAATGTTCCCTTTAGTTGGCTCTTGTCTAGCTTGACACCTATGCTCTCGCCTGCTGCAAGGGTCATATTTCTGGTGGTGCTCCCTTCTCTTACATTTGCTCCTGCCAGATGGTAGTGGTCCAGTCTGGTACCTGTGGTCACCTTGGTTGGCTATGCTCTCTTCTGCTGCCCACCCCCTCTGGCTGCTTGTTCTCTAGCCTTCTGTGCCCCAAGCAGAAGGCTGTGGTTCAGTTCTATCTCCTTGGCTGCGCTCCCTTCTGCTGCCTAACCTATTGTGCTCTATTTGTTGTGCTCTAGTCAGATGGCTGTGGTTCTGTTCTTGTTTCTTGGCTGTGCTCCCTGCTGCTGTACACCCTCTCATGCTATATTCTGCTGTGGTTGTGCTCTCTTTTCCTGGCTGTACAACATGTTAGTGGCATTGATCAAACTTGCTATTCATGAGCCTAAATTTGTGTCTGCTCCATCATACTGGCTATGCTCCCAGATGCTAGATTCTCTGCCTGCTGATTCTGTGCCTTGCAGCAGGCTCTGTTCCATCTGGACATCTCTGCTCACTGCTGTTACCTCAGTGACATTCTGCTGGTTGTGCTTCTTTCAGCTGGCTCCAGTCTATGCTCCCTTCTGGTAACTGGGTTATTTAAAGACGTTATGGTTCTTTTTAGATGTCAATGCTTCAGCAGGCAGGTTGTGCTCCCTCTGTCATCTTTACTTACTGCTGCTGAGCAGCTCCTACCTGCTGCCTATGCTCTCTCGGCTGGCTGCTGTCCCCTCAGACCATGCAGCTAGCTGTCTCTTATAATTTTATTTGTATGCTGTCCATCTTACATCATCATGTCCCCTCGTTCTGCTTGGTGCTTTGCCCATTTCAGCTGGCATCCAGCCTGTTGCCACTCGGGCAGTGTTTATGCATGCTGGTGGTTTTTCCTTTAAAAA
Organism: Lissotriton vulgaris; assembly: GCF_964263255.1. NCBI lineage: Eukaryota > Metazoa > Chordata > Amphibia > Caudata > Salamandridae > Lissotriton > Lissotriton vulgaris. Next base: position 990,263,662 of record NC_141694.1, read on the forward strand.
CGGAATTAACTTTAATACTTGATGGAAATAACCTCCAAATATTGTCTTATTTTTGTGCATTAGCAACACCAACACCAGCTGCCACAACAGCAGTAACAACCGCAGCAACAACAGCCACCACTACAGCTGACACTACAGCAGCAACAACCGCTGGTACAACAGCAGCAACAACGGCTGATACAACAGCAAAAACTGCTGTCACTACAGCAGCTACAACAGCTGGTACAACTGCAGCAACAACAGCCATCACTACAGCTGCCACTACAGAACCAACAACAATAGCCCCAACTGCAGCCACAACAGCAGCAACAACAGATACAACAACAGCCTCAACAACAGGTGAAACTACAGCTGCCACTACAGCAGCAAAAACGGCTGCTACAAGAGCAGCAACAACGGCTGCTACAACAGCAGCAACAACGGCTGATACAACACCAACAACTGCTGTCACTACAGCAGCTACAACAGCTGGTACAACTGTAGCAACAACAGCCATCACTACAGCTGCCACTACAGAACCAACAACAGTAGCTACCACTGCAGCCACAACAGCAATCAGAACAATAGCCACAACTGCAGCCACAACAGTAGCAACAACAGATACAACAACAGCCCAAACAACAGGTGAATGTGTTAAAAATATATTTTCAGTCAGTGTTCCCCCACAGCTCGCCCCCACAATGCACTGCCAGCTACATACCACACCATTACCACTTTGCTGCTGAGTAGGCGTGGCTCATTTATCTATCATTGTTCTTTCTGATATGCTGGGGTTTGCCATTATCCCTAGTGCTTCAGTGATGTAACACTGATGGCAACCCCCACCCGGATAATTGTTCCAGCTCCCCTGAATGTTCTAATCATAACTTTTTGTCTCCACAGTTGGACAAACCTCACCAGATACCACAACTGCAGCTGCCAGTAAGTTAAGCCTCTTATGCCTTTCATTTCTTTACATTTTTACTCCTTTTAGACACATTTCTTGAAGTCTTTACAAACACACTGTCATGAATTGAAACACGAGTGAACTAACCTTTCATAGCAGGATACAGCGGGAGCGATGGTGATGCTTAATTCCGACCACCCCTATGTGCAATACACCGCAGGAGTGATGTATCACAACTCCACCACGGGCATCACACAAGGGGAAGGGGAAAAAGTGGATAAATAAAATATAACGATGCAGCAGTGCAAATCAGCAAGTCTTGATAGACCCAGATGGTCGCGTTTTCTCTTCCTGATCAAAGACCCTGCATTAAAACAAAGCACACGTCACCACACACCACCCAACAGGTAACAAGTCAATGTAATGCAGTGTATGAAAGAGACCTACACTTACAATAATCACTGCTGCAAATGGCTGTACTCGAAACGGCACAAAAATAGAAAAATAAAGTAAAGAAAAGAAAAAGCAATCATGACAGCGTATACCACTCTCTTTGAAACAGAGAGCGTATACTCTAAGCACATTCAGTGCACTCTACTTATCTTAACCAGTGAGAGTCTCTAGTATTGTTAGGTCCGCTGATGCAGTCTCCAATGTAACCGCCACACACTCGTTATCCTCACAAGATGAACCTAACTAATCCAGCGCGGCATGCGCTATAACTAACTACAAAGTCTTGGGAATTTCTGCACGACTTATACAAGTCCACGCGAAAGTATTTCCACAAGTTCAAGCGTTCCTTTCACGCTTTATGAAAAGCGCAATGCCTTTACCCGACCGCGCTCGAACACGCGAAGTCAATCTTGGCGTCTTCAGTTCCAACGCATCTAGCGCTGCCGCTCTAGCAAGGGAAACAGCGGATTCTTCGTGGCAAAGATCCAGCGCGTCATGCGCTGCCACTCCAAAGAGAGAAACCGCGTTTCCGTTCTCTCAGCTTCACAAATACGAATGTTCTTCCTCCGGACCAGGACTCTCACTTCGAAAACAGGTGACAAGCACCTGAACACAGGAAAAGGAAGGGCTAAAAGCAAAAAGAAGAAAACAGAAAAGGGACACACCTAGCACCAGGCATTCTGGGAATAGTAGTCCCAATTCTCCAGCCATACCAAATCGTGACAGAACCCCCTCACAATGACCGACGTCCCGGCGGTCCACCAGGCTTTCCAGGAAAGCGAACATGGAAACGCCGCAAAAGGGCAGGACAATGCAAGTTAGACCGGGGTACCCAAGAGCGATCTTCAGGCCCATACCCCTTCCAATCAATCAAATACATCACTCGGCCCCGAACTCTCTTTGAATCAAGAATCGCCCTCACTTCATACTCCAAATCACCCTCCACATCCAAAGGACAAGGTTTCACGGGCAGGCGAACACCAGGAGCACATGGCTTCAATAGGGAAACATGGAATACCGGATGTATGTGCCACTTGGGAGGAAGGACAAGCCTAACAGCCACAGGATTGATCACACTATGAACAACATACGGACCCACAAACTTCGGCTGCAATCGGGTATTCCCCTTAAACTTCAAATGCCTCGTGCTCAACCACACCATATCCCCATTTTGATAGGAAGGCTCCTCTCGTCTCTTTGCGTCAGCATAACGCTTGTCCCTCTCCCTTGCTTCCCCCAAATGTGTCTTAGCCTCCTTCAACACTGTTCTTAAATTGGCATGATGACTCTGGATAGAAGGATGTGAGGAAGTGACAGGATGGGCAAAAGGCAACATATTGGGATGAACCCCCAACAAACAAAAGAAAGGTGAACACCCCAATGAAGAGTGTGTGGCATTATTATAGGCGAATTCGGCAGTCCATAGAAGGGTACTCCATTCAGAACAATGTTGGAGAGAGAAACACCTAAGATATTGTTCAAGGGTTTGATTTAACCTCTCCGTCTTACCATCTGTCTGAGGATGGTAACTCGAAGACAGACGGGCATCAATGTTCATATTGGTACACAACTCCTTCCAAAAACGTGATGTAAATTGCGTTCCCCGATCAGTTATCAAAACAGATGGAAGACCGTGTAGTCTCACGACATGTTGCAGAAATGACATGGCCAATTCCCCGGATGTAGGCAATGAAGGCAAGGCAACAAAATGTCCCATTTTGGACAAGTGATCGACAATGACCAAAATAGCAGTGTTTCCATGGGAAGAGGGCATTTCAACAATAAAATCCATAGAAACCGTATGCCACGGAGAAGGAGGTACTGGTATCGGACGCAACAGACCACCCAACAGGTAACAAGTCAATGTAATGCAGTGTATGAAAGAGACCTACACTTACAATAATCACTGCTGCAAATGGCTGTACTCGAAACGGCACAAAAATAGAAAAATAAAGTAAAGAAAAGAAAAAGCAATCATGACAGCGTATACCACTCTCTTTGAAACAGAGAGCGTATACTCTAAGCACATTCAGTGCACTCTACTTATCTTAACCAGTGAGAGTCTCTAGTATTGTTAGGTCCGCTGATGCAGTCTCCAATGTAACCGCCACACACTCGTTATCCTCACGAGATGAACCTAACTAATCCAGCGCGGCATGCGCTATAACTAACTACAAAGTCTTGGGAATTTCTGCACGACTTATACAAGTCCACGCGAAAGTATTTCCACAAGTTCAAGCGTTCCTTTCACGCTTTATGAAAAGCGCAATGCCTTTACCCGACCGCGCTCGAACACGCGAAGTCAATCTTGGCGTCTTCAGTTCCAACGCATCTAGCGCTGCCGCTCTAGCAAGGGAAACAGCGGATTCTTCGTGGCAAAGATCCAGCGCGTCATGCGCTGCCACTCCAAAGAGAGAAACCGCGTTTCCGTTCTCTCAGCTTCACAAATACGAATGTTCTTCCTCCGGACCAGGACTCTCACTTCGAAAACAGGTGACAAGCACCTGAACACAGGAAAAGGAAGGGCTAAAAGCAAAAAGAAGAAAACAGAAAAGGGACACACCTAGCACCAGGCATTCTGGGAATAGTAGTCCCAATTCTCCAGCCATACCAAATCGTGACACACACCTAGGCGCTGGTTCATTGAACACCTTCCCTCCATTTCTAGCGCCTTGAAACAAATGAGGCATCTCCTTTCTCAGGGCTCAGCTTTTAGACCCTTTTACCTTCCTGCTTCTCCATCACCCACCCCTTGCTGTCATATTTATGTACTCCACTAGACCAATCAGCACCCTCCAAACACACTTTATCCTAATCCAAATGCCACTAAATATTTATTATGTTTAAGAATCCTCCATCCGAGGTTGCACCATCTAAAGAAAGACACACCATTGAATGCAGGTCTGTGCCCCTGACCTTTAACACCAAGATGAAGTTAGCCTAAGTCTGGTGACCTGTAGCCCCTCCCCCTTTAATGGAAAAGAGAAGATGTCTCTACTCCAAGTCTGCCTAGTAGTAGCTCATTCTTTATGTTTAGTACTCTGTGGTCTTTGCTGCACCCACTTGTGCCTGGGTTGTGCCCTCAAGCCCAGAAATGACTAGATCAAAGGAATGAAGGGATGCTGCTGACACTAATTGAAAACTAGCATAATGTCTTCTATATATTGTTCCTCTCATTGGTGCAAAGCAACAGGCAAAGTAAACAGCTAGTCCAGTTATATGTTGTATATTATGTAAGTTATGCTCCTTAAGCTATCATGAATGTATACATTGTAAATGTAAAATGTAAATGTAAATGTATTTGAGCTTATATAGCGCACAGCTACCCGCAGTGGGTGTCCCGGCGCTTGCTTAGGGAACCCGTCCTGGTATTCCCCTGTGAGATAACCCCGGCAGGGTATCCACAAGGTGAAAGCCAGGCATCCCGCCGCGAGGGGCCGTTGTGGAGATTAAGCAAGCTATTGCCCAGAGTCGCAGAGTGTGAACCCGTGAGTCGAGAAGGCACCGGAGCGAGAATTATCGAGTCCGTGGAATTTTTAGCCCAAGACCCGCCGAGGCGGGGAATTGAACCCTGGTCCAGGGCCAATCTCAGCTTCCGGGTCTGCCGCCTCTAACCCCTGAGCCACACTTCTCCACATGTCCCTGCATAAGTAACATAAACGCTCATCGGTAGAAAAGTAGAATGGTACTCAGTCTGAACAAATGCTCCTCTTGACTTCCACTGGAGGTGAGGCAAAAGGTGCACTACACAGCCAACACGTGTTTCGCCCTTCTAATGCACACAGACTTGGGGCTTCCTCAGGGTTACAGCAATAATCAACACATATATAAGATAAACAGTGGTCACACTAGTGTCACTGGAATTGTGCTAATCAACTTATATATTTGTCTCATGTATGAGATAGTGCATAAAGCATGAAATAAGCTATTTTTGGAGCTGAAACAAATAATTTTAAGGTGAAAAAAACTTACTGATCATAATTAGAAATGGAGAGCAAGGAATTTCTAAAGGAAAAATGCAGTAGGTTCTTGAGTAAAGTTTTCTACTAGAACTGAATTCACCCGGAGTACTGAACCCCGAAGGAGTTTCTCTATAGTAATCACTCTCATAGTACTGGAGGGGATCTACTGCTAAAATGAGGGCAGTGCGTAAATGAAGTATAAACTCAGATTTGAGTGGGCAGTATCAATAGCGGAGTGTTTATGGACGACTGTAATTGCGGGTATTACACAAATTATTATACAAAACAGGATATTGTACATAGTATTATACAAAAACAGGTTTGAATCAAATTCATTGGGGTAAGTGGCAGAGCGTGGAAAACCGCGAGTGGTGCTTGGATAATGGGGTTGGAGGTCCCCAACTTGGTTTGGCAAGATTTGGAGGAGGGTTGAGTTTTGGGGTTAAGGATATATCACAGAAAGTTGTCTAGTTAGACCTATAGCCAATATTACTTTGGGGGTATAGTTAGAATGTTGTTTTATTTTCAAGAATATGGGAGACAATGAAACTTCTAAAGATAGAGGTGATGGGAGGACAAGAGAAGGAAGGTCCAAGTATTGTCTGTGAGAGAAGCCCCTAAATTGGCACTGCTTTGGGAGATAAGCAATCGTCTATTGTTTTTACCTGTATCAGGGCTAAATGAGATACAAGAATGGTGATATAGGGTCAAAATCATTTGTGACCCTGTAGGGAAATGTTGGATAAGGGTTGCAATGATTACAGACAGGTTCTGTGTCCTAATTTATTATTATAAGGCAAATGTGCCAGTGGTGAGGCACACCTGTTGGGAATAGTAAAATTACTTTACCTCAATTCTCTCAAAAAGAAAAGCCTTAAAACATAAAAAGAATTCCATTAAAGGTCTTGCAGACTACTCAGATTTTGAATTACCTATAAGAGAGTAGGCCAAAATAATCAGAGGAAGCCATCTTGTGGACAGGTCAGTTTGCAGTAAATGGTTACCAGGTGGTCTGGAAGCCAATACGACGAAACTGACAATAAAACCAGACTTCCAGACAGGAGATTGACTGGCGGAAGCGCAAAGCATTCTTGTCACGGTGACATGATGTGGCATGCTTTAATCGAATCCTGCATAAATATATTGGGGGGGAGAAAGAAAAACAGGGTTGAAGAACACTAGACCACCCTCTCGCCTTAATGACCAGGAACTGACTCGCCTGTGTCTAGTGGTACGTGCTTTGCATGGCCATCTTTCTTTAAAGATCAGGAAAAGACCCACCTGTTCCCAACCTGAGCTCTGGACTGCCCTCTGTATTTAATGACAAGGAAAGGACCGACTTTCCCTTGTGGCACGAACTCTACACCACCCTCTCCCTTTAATGACAAGAAACAGACCCGCCTGTTCCTAGTGACATGAGCTCTCCACCACCCTCTCTCTTTGACCATAAAAGGACACACCTGTCCCTAGTGGCACGACCTCTGCACCACCCTCTCTCTTTGACCAGTAAAGGATGCACCTGTCCCTAGTGGCACGACCTCTGTACCACCCTCTCACTTTGACCAGTAAAGGACACACCTGTCCCTAGTGGCACGACCTCTGCACCACCCTCTCTCTTTGACCAGTAAAGGACTTACCTGACACCAGCGGCACAACCTCTGCACTGCGCTATCTCTTTAGAGGACAGGAAGGGCCCCACCTGTCTCTATCCTGGAGCCCTGTAATCCCTCCATTTCTAGCAACCAGGTAAAGACCATGCAAATCCTAGAAACCTAGGGCTATATAACCCTACTTTTAAGGATCAGGAATAATAAATTCTCCTGCAGCCAGTGGCCAGAAGCTATTGACTCCCTCTCAGTCTATGGGCCAGCACTGGACCTGCTTGACCCTAGTGATATATATATATATATATATCAGCATCTCCTTATTGACTAATGAACAGGGCACTGCATGGTGACAAGGAGCCAAGTGATCACCAGAAGCTCGACCTTTCTGACACCCTCTCTCTATACCTAATGTCCAGGATTGGACTCACCAGCCCTTAGTGGTGTTTGTAGGGGGGGCTGTGTCACCCGTAGCTTTATACTTGGACAGAGCAGCCTATCTTCAGCAAACTAGACCTAAAATAGACACTTGGGTCAGTGCAAAGGAATCTCTCTATGCAAGTCAGTTTAGTGTACAGACATCTTACTGCTGTCTCTGCTTGATATACTGTGTAATGCTAGCTGCTGAGAAATGCTCCCTTTAGTTGGCTCTTGTCTAGCTTGACACCTATGCTCTCTCCTGCTGCATGGGTCATATTTCTGGTGGTGCTCCCTTCTCTTAGATTTGCTCCTGCCAGATGGTAGTGGTCCAGTATGGTACCTGTGGTCACCTTGGTTGGCTATGCTCTCTTCTGCTGCCCACCCCCTCTGCCTGCTTGTTCTCTAGCCTTCTGTGCCCCAGCCAGAAGGCTGTGGTTCAGTTCTATCTCCATGGCTGAGCTCCCATCTGCTGCCTAACCTATTGTGCTCTATTTGTTGTGCTCTAGTCAGATGGCTGTGGTTCTGTTCTTGTTTCTTGGCTGTGCTCCCTGCTGCTGTACACCCTCTCATGCTATATTCTGCTGTGGTTGTGCTCTCTTTTCCTGGCTGTACAACATGTTAGTGGCTTTGATCAAACTTGCTATTCATGAGCCTAAATGTGTGTCTGTTCCATCATACTGGCTATTCTCCCAGATGCTAGATGCTCTGCCTGCTGATTCTGTGCCTTGCAGCAGGGTCTGTTCCATCTGGACATCTCTGCTCACTGCTGTTACCTCAGTGACATTCTGCTGGTTGTGCTTCCTTCAGCTGGCTCCAGTCTATGCTCCCTTCTGGTAACTGGGTTATTTAAAGACGTTATGGTTCCTTTTAGATGTCATTGCTTCAGCAGGCAGGTTGTGCTCCCTCTGTCATCTTTACTTACTGCTGCTGAGCAGCTACTACCTGCTGCCTATGCTCTCTCGGCTGGCTGCTGTCCCCTCAGACCATGCAGCTAGCTGTCTCTTATAATTTTATTTGTATGCTGTCCATCTTACATCATCATGTCCCCTCGTTCTGCTTGGTGCTTTGCCCATTTCAGCTCACATCCAGCCTGTTGCCACTCTGGCTGTGTTCATGCATGCTGCTGGTTTTTCCTTTAAAAACGGAATTAACTTTAATACTTGATGGAAATAACCTCCAAATATTGTCTTTTTTTTGTGCATTAGCAACACCAACACCAGCTGCCACAACAGCAGTAACAACCGCAGCAACAACAGCCACCACTACAGCTGACACTACAGCAGCAACAACCGCTGGTACAACAGCAGCAACAACGGCTGATACAACAGCAAAAACTGCAGTCACTACAGCAGCTACAACAGCTGGTACAACTGCAGCAACAACATCCATCACTACAGCTGCCACTACAGAACCAACAACAGTAGCTACCACTGCAGCCACAACAGCAATAACAACAATAGCCACAACTGCAGCCACAACAGCAGCAACAACAGATACAACAACAGCCCCAACAACAGGTGAAACTACAGCTGCCACTACAGCAGCAACAACGGCTGCTACAAGAGCAGCAACAACGGCTGCTACAACAGCAGCAACAACGGCTGATACAACACCAACAACTGCTGTCACTACAGCAGCTACAACAGCTGGTACAACTGCAGCAACAACAGCCATCACTACAGCTGCCACTACAGAACCAACAACAGTAGCTACCACTGCAGCCACAACAGCAATAAGAACAATAGCCACAACTGCAGCCACAACAGTAGCAACAACAGATACAACAACAGCCCAAACAACAGGTGAATGCGTTAATATTACATTTTCAGTCAGTGTTCCCCCACAGCCCGCCCCCACAATGCACTGCCAGCTACATACCACACCATTACCACTTTGCTGCTGAGTAGGCGTGGCTCATTTATCAATCATTGTTCTTTCTGATATGCTGGGGTTTTCCATTATTCCTAGTGCTTCAGTGATGTAACACTGATGGCAACCCCCACCAGGATAATTGTTCCAGCTCCCCTGAATGTTCTAATCATAACTTTTTGTCTCCACAGATGGACAAACCTCACCAGATACCACAACTGCAGCTGCCAGTAAGTTAAGCCTCTTATGCCTTTCATTTCTTTACATTTCTACTCCTTTTAGACACATTTCTTGAAGTCTTTACAAACACACCTAGGCGCTGGTTCAATGAACACTTTCCCTCCATTTCTAGCGCCTTGAAACAAATGAGGCATCTCCTTTCTCAGGGCTCAGCTTTTAGACCCTTTTACCTTCCTGCTTCTCCATCACCCACCCCCTTGCTGTCATATTTATGTACTCCACTAGACCAATCAACACCCTCCAAACACACTTTATCCTAATCCAAATGCCACTAAATATTTATTATGTTTAAGAATCATCCATCCGAGGTTGCACCATCTAAAGAAAGACACACCATTGAATGCAGGTCTGTGCCCCTGACCTTTAACACCAAGATGAAGTAAGCCTAAGTCTGGTGACCTGCAGCCTCTCCCCCTTTAATGGAAAAGAGAAGATGTCTCTACTCCAAGTCTGCCTAGTAGTAGCTCATTCTTTATGTTTAGTACTCTGTGGTCTTTGCTGCACCCACTTGTGCCTGGGTTGTGCCCTCAAGCCCAGAAATGACTAGATCAAAGGAATGAAGGGATGCTGCTGACACTAATTAAAAACTAGCATAATGTCTTCTATATATTGTTCCTCTCATTGGTGCAAAGCAACAGGCAAAGTAAACAGCTAGTCCAGTTATATGTTGTATATTATGTAAGTTATGCTCCTTAAGCTATCATGAATGTATACATTGTCCCTGCATAAGTAACATAAACGCTCATCGGTAGAAAAGTAGAATGGTACTTAGTCTGAACAAATGCTCCTCTTGACTTCCACTGGAGGTGAGGCAAAAGGTGCACTACACAGCCAACACGTGTTTCGCCCTTCTAATGCACACAGACTTGGGGCTTCCTCAGGGTCACAGCAATAATCAACACATATATAAGATAAACAGTGGTCACACTAGTGTCACTGGAATTGTGCTAATCAACTTATATAATTGTCTCATGTATGAGATAGTGCATAAAGCATGAGATAAGCTATTTTTGGAGCTGAAAAAAATAATTTTAAAGTGAAAAAAACTTACTGATCATAATTAGAAATGGAGAGCAAGGATTTTCTAAAGGAAAAATGCAGTAGATTCTTGAGTAAAGTTTTCTACTAGAACTGAGTTCCCCCAGAGTACTGAACACAGAAGGAGTTTCTCTATAGTAATCCCTCTCATAGTACTGGAGGGAATCTACTGCTAAAATGAGGGCAGTGCGTAAATGAAGTATAAACTCAGATTTGAGTGGGCAGTAATAATAGCGGAGTGTTAATGGACGACTGTAATTGCGGGTATTACACAAATTATTATACAAAACAGGATATTGTACAAAGTATTATACAAAAACAGGTTTGAATCAAATTCATTGGGGTAAGTGGCAGAGCATAGAAAACCATGAGTAGTGCTTGGATAAAGGGGTTGGAGGTCCCCAACTAGGTTTGGCAAGATTTGGAGGAGGGTTGAGTTTTGGGGTTAGGGATATATCACAGAAAGTTGTCTAGTTAGACCTATAGCCAATATTACTTTGGGGGTATAGTTAGAATGTTGTTTTATTTTCAAGAATATGGCAGACAATGAAACTTCTAAAGATAGAGGTGATGGGAAGACAAGAGAAGGAAGGTCCAAGTATTGTCTGTGAGAGAAGCCTCTAAATTTGCACTGCTTTGGGAGATAAGCGATCGTCTATTGTTTTTACCTGTATCAGGGCTAAATGAGATACAAGAATGGTGATGTAGGGTAAAAATCATTTGCGACCGTGTAGAGAAATGTTGGATAAGGGTTGCAGTGATTACAGACATGATCTGGGTCCTAATTTATTATTATAAGGCAGATGTGCCAGTGGTGAGGCACACCGGTTGGGAATAGTAACATTACTTTACCTCAATTCTTTCAAAAAGAAAAGCCTTAAAATATGAAAAGAATTCCATAAAAGGTCTTGCAGACTACTCAGATTTTGAATTACCTATAAGAGAGTAGGCCAAAATAATAAGAGGAAGCCATCTCGTGGACAGGTCAGTTTGCAGTAAATGGTCACCAGGTGGTCTGGAAGCCAATACGATGAAACTGACAATAAAACCAGACTTCCAGACAGGAGATTGACCGGCGGAAGCGCAAAGCATTCTTGTCACGGTGACATGATGGGGCATGCTGTAATCGACTCCTGTATAAATATATTGGGGGGAGAAAGAAAAACAGGGTTGAAGAACACTAGACCACCCTCCATCTTTAATGACCAGGAACTGACTCGCCTGTGGCTAGTGGTACGTGCTTTGCATGGCCATCTTTCTTTAAAGACCAGGAAAAGACCCACCTGTTCCTAACCTGAGCTGTGGGCTGCCCTCTGTATTTAATGACCAGGAAAGGACCGACTTTCCCTTGTGGCACGAACTCTACACCACCCTCTCCCTTTAATGACAAGAAACAGACCCGCCTGTTCCTAGTGACATGAGCTCTCCACCACCCTCTCTCTTTGACCATAAAAGGACACACCAGTCCCTAGGGGCACGAGCTCTGTACCCCCTCTCTCTTTGACCAGTAAAGGATGTACCTGACACCAGCGGCACAACCTCTGCACTGCGCAATCTCTTTAAAGGATAGGAAGGGCCCCACCAGTCTCTAGCCTTGAGCCCTGTAATCCCTCCATTTCTTGCAACCAGGTAAAGACCATGTAAATCCTAGAAACCTGGGGCTCTATAACCCTACTTTTAAGTATCAGGAATAATAAATTATCCTGCAGCCAGCGGCCAGGAGCTATTGACTCCCTCTCAGTCTAAGGGCCAGTAAAGCACTGAACCAGCTTGACCCTAGTGACATATTTATCTCAGCATCTCCTTATCGACTAATTACCAGGGCACTGCCTGGTGACAAGGAGCCATGTAAACACCAGAAGCTAGACCTTTCTGACACCCTCTCTCTATATCTAATGTCCAGGACTGGACTCACCAGCCCTTAGTGGTGATTGTAGGGGGGGCTGTGTCACCCGTAGCTTTATACTTGGACAGAGCAGCCTATCTTCAGCAAACTAGACCTAAAATAGACACTTGAGTCAGTGCAAAGGAATCTCTCTATGCAAGTCAGTTTAGTGTACAGACATTTTACTGCTGTCTCTGCTTGATATACTGTATAATGCTAGCTGCTGAGAAATGCTCCCTTTATTTGGCTCTTGTCTAGCTTGACACCTATGCTCTCTCCTGCTGCAAGGGTCATATTTCTGATGGTGCTCCCTTCTCTTAGATTTGCTCCTGCCAGATGGTAGTGGTCCAGTCTGGTACCCGTGGTCACCTTGGTTGGCTATGCTCTCTTCTGCTGCCCACCCCCTCTGACTGCCTGTTCTCTAGCCTTCTGTGCTCCAGTCAGAAGGCTGTGGTTCAGTTCTATCTCCATGGCTGCGCTCCCTTCTGCTGCCTAACCTATTGTGCTCTATTTGTTGTGCTCTAGTCAGATGGCTGTGGTTCTGTTCTTGTTTCTTGACTGTGCTCCCTGCTGCTGTACACCCTCTCATGCTATATTCTGCTGTGGTTGTGCTCTCTTTTCCTGACTGTACAACATGTTAGTGGCTTTGATCAAACTTGCTATTCATGAGCCTAAATTTGTGTCTGCTCCATCTTACGGGCTATGCTCCCAGGTGCTAGATGCTCTGCCTGCTGATTCTGTGCCTTGCAGAAGGCTTTGTTTCATCTGGACATCTCTGCTCACTGCTGTTACCTCAGTGACATTCTGCTGGTTGTGCTTCCTTCAGCTGGCTCCAGTCCCTTTAAGCAACTATGCTCCCTTCTGGTAACTGGGTTATTTAAAGACGTTAGCGTTCCCTTTAGATGTCTCTGCTTCAGCAGGCAGGTTGTGCTCCCTCTGTCATCTTTACTTACTGCTGCTAAGCAGCTCCTACCTGCGGCCTATGGTCTCTCGGCTGGCTGCTGTCCCCTCAGACCCTGCAGCCAGCTGCCTCTCATAATTTTATTTGTATGCTGTCCATCTTACATCATCATGTCCCCTCTTTCTGCTTGGTGCTTTGCCCATTTCAGCTCACATCCAGCCTGTTGCCACTCGGGCTGTGTTCATGCATGCTGGTGGTTTTTCCTTTAAAAACGGAAATAACTTTAATACTGTATGGAAATAACCTCCAAAATGTGTCTTATTTTTGTGCATTAGCAACACCAACACCAGCTGCCACAACAGCAGTAACAACCGCAGCAACAACAGCCACCACTACAGCTGACACTACAGCAGCAACAACCGCTGGTACAACAGCAGCAACAACGGCTGATACAACAGCAACAACTGCTGTCACTACAGCAGCTACAACAGCTGGTACAACTGCAGCAACAACAGCCATCACTACAGCTGCCACTACAGAACCAACAACAGTAGCTACCACTGCAGCCACAACAGCAATAACAACAATAGCCATAACTGCAGTTACAACAGCAGCAACAACAGATACAACAACTGCCCCAACAACAGGTGAAACTCCAGCTGCCACTATAGCAGCAACAACGGCTGCTACAACAGCAGCAACACCGGCTGATACAACAGCAACAACTTCTGTCACTATAGCAGCTACAACAGCTGGTACAACTGCAGCAACAACAGCCATCACTACAGCTGCCACTACAGAACCAACAACAGTAGCTACCACTGCAGCCACAACAGCAATAAGAACAATAGCCACAACTGCAACTGCAGCCACAACAGTAGCAACAACAGATACAACAACAGCCCCAACAACAGGTGAATGCGTTAATAATATATTTTCAGTCAGTGTCCCCCCACAGCCCGCCCCCACAATGCACTGCCAGCAACAAACCACACCATTACCACTTTGCTGCTTGGTAGGTGTGGCTCACTTATCTATCATTGTTCTTTCTGATATGCTGGGTGTTGGAATTGGGGTAGCCTGGCCTAGGGCAAGACTAGCATATCAGAGGCACAGTGTAAAGGTTGCAGACCACCCAAAAGTAATTCCACGCAATAGCACTCAAAAAGAAAACACTACACCAAAAATGTGTGAAAATACGTACTGCTTTATATAAAAATAATTTACTCTCTGTTCTCACAATATAAAATAGTTTAGAACATTTCAAGTCACTTTAGATCAGTAATTATCTCATTTGAACTGCTAAGCAATTAAACACCCAATTTCAACAATACAGTACAAATGTCATTAAATCAGTATACACTCTCAGGTTTGTTAACTTGAATCAATAATCAATATCTATGGTAAATTTCCTCAGATTTCAGTATTAATTAGATTATACTCTAGAGAAGTGCTCTAGACTTTACCTCCTCACACTACTACCCATTATCAGGGAGCACATTCAATGAGAGGTTTAGATCCCAGATGTCAACAGTTGTCTCAGCCACTTTAATTAGGGCTTATACCTCTTTTAAGTTACCAGAACCCTCAACACCACTTTGGCACGTGCTCCTTCTCTCAGGCTCTATCACAATAGCTTACTTTTCCCAGAGCCAGCACTTATTAGAGATAGCTTCCTCAAGTACAGGTGAGGAAGACAGTCAGGGTGTTGGATCTGTTTACACCACGCTCTAGCGCCCCTCCTCTCCCTCCTAGACAGTTCTCCTAGGGACTCTTCCTCTATTGTAATGACTGAAGGAGATTAGGCCCTACCGGCTACCTCTCCCCACCTGCCCCACACACTCCTTACTGCATCAGGGAGGCGTTACTCCCCAAGCCTCCACGTGTCAGGCTCACTCAGGCGGCTCCGCCGCAGTCCAGGCTGGCAGAGACTGAGGGGAATCTCTCTCGCAGTCGGCCTTCTGTCCCCGAGGAAGCAGGAAGGTTCGAGGGCGGGATCACGTGCACCCGGCACCTGCTACCGGCAGTCAGCTCTTCGCCTTCCCCCTCTCGCTCACGCCGGCTCCTCTGTTTGGCGCTCGAGCGAGGGGGTTTATCTCAGAAGTCGCGGCGCTCAGGGAACCCTTCCGGCGCCTCTCCACACAACGCGATAGTCGCGCTGAACTCCTGGGCATGCGCGGAGCTCCTTTACAGCTCCGCCTCCGCTCCCGCCTATCTCCTTGAGTCGCGCTGATCCCCGTGGCATGCGCGAGGCCCTTGCTCACAGGGCGGACGCTATACTCCTGGGCCTGCCCGATCCTAGGCCCCTCCTGGTTCCAGAAGCGGACGCGCCTGGAACATGCGCGGTAGCGCTCTCTTACTTCCCAACCCTTGGGGTTTCCACGATGACGCGGCTGGTGCCCCCGGGGTCCCGCAGACGGCCAGAACAGCGCCGCTCCTTTCACGCAGTCACTTCCCTCACCTGGCTCCAGGGGAAGTATACTCTCGAGCTGCGCACTCGCCCCCCAGGCTGCTAAGGCTCCACAGACACGCGTCTTCTCCACAGCGCGTCAAGGGACACCGGCCACAACGCGGGGCTCACAGCTCCTCTTCAAGGCTGGTAGGTGAAGCGCTGGCAAGGGGAAATTGGAAGTGTGGGAAATCCTCTATTGAGAGCTCCCTGACAGGGTTCACTGGGGCTCAGATTTAGAAGGGACTTTCTTCACAAGTAGATTGATTTCCTTATCAGTAGAAGAAGATGGTTGGGAGGGATTGGTCAGGGGTTGAAGGGGGAACGTCTCCCTGTAGTGGCTGTCTGTCACAGGGACAAACTAACTGCTCCCAGTGCGTCCTCCTCCTCTCACCACTGCCTCACTCCTCCACTCTCTGGTCAGCACAAAATGGCTTCCCCGCATTCCGCCTTATATAGGCTGCCCTTCAGTGGTCCAGAATGGACCAGAAGGTTCTGGAATGCCCTATGTTAGGCTATGGCCAAGTTCTGTTGGTGACAGTTGGGGCAGTTGGTGGCCACCATTTTAGGTGGTGCCAACTTTCCTGTCAGAACAGGCCTCTGGGCCTGAGGTAAAAGATTAGGAGGGGGAGAAAGAACACTAATTCCCCTGGCCAACACCTTCAAAAAAGTCAGTAGACAAAAAATTAACAAGGGTATGAGGGGCAAAAAGGGGACAAAATAAATAATAATTAGGAGGGACTTCGCCAAAAAGCCAGACAGGTCTAACACGCGTCCCCCCCAGCTGAAAGTGGGGAGAACTACCCAACCCCTTGGGAGTCCTCATCACTAAGGCGGAAATACCTGGAGAGACCGTCTGCATTGGCGTGGTCCACTCCAGGCCGATGTTCCACCCGGAAGTCCATTCCCTGTAGTGAGATGGACCACCTCAACAACTTGGGATTTTCCCCCTTCATTTGCATCAGCCAACGAAGGGGTCGGTGGTCAGTCTGAACCAGGAAGTGCGAGCCAAAGAGGTATGGCCGCAGCTTCTTCAGAGCCCACACCACCGCAAAAGCTTCCCTCTCAATGGCACTCCACTTCTGTTCCCGGGGAAGCAGTCTCCTGGATAAGAAGACTACGGGTTGATCCAGGCCCTCTTCATTCAGTTGCGATAACACTGCCCCAATGCCATGTTCTGATGCATCTGTTTGGACAATGAACTCCTTGGAGAAGTCTGGGGCCTTCAGGACCGGCGCCGCACACATTGCCTGTTTCAACTTCTCGAAAGCTTGCTGACAAGCTCCCGTCCAAACTACCCGTCGTGGTTGTTTCTTGGAGGTGAGCTCTGTGAGGGGCGCTACAATAGTGCCATACCCCTTCACAAAGCGACGGTAGTAGCCTGTGAGGCCCAGGAAAGCTCGGACCTCAGTCTGTGTCTTGGGGGGTTCCCAGGCCATGATTGCCTCAATCTTTGCCTGCAGGGGCTGCACAGTCCCCCTACCCACCAAGTGTCCAAGGTACACAACCGACCCCTGCCCAATCTGGCATTTGCTGGCTTTGATGGTCAATCCAGCTTGTCTCAGGGCCTGGAGAACGGCCTGCAAATGCTGCAGATGGTCCTCCCAACTGCTACTGAAGACAGCAATGTAATCCAAGTAAGCAGCAGAGAAGCTCTCCATTCCAGAGAGGACCTGGTTCACCAGCCGCTGAAATGTGGTAGGGGCGTTCTTGAGCCCAAAGGGCATCACACAGAACTGGTAGTGTCCCTCAGGCGTGGAGAAGGCTGACCTTTCCCTTGCTCCATCTGTCAAGGAGATCTGCCAGTACCCTGAAGTGAGGTCAAAGGTACTCAGATATTGGGCAGCTCCTAGCCGGTCAATCAATTCATCCGCCCTAGGGATCGGATGAGCATCAGTCCTTGTCACTGAATTCAGTCCTCGGTAATCCACACAGAACCTCAGTTCAGGTGTGGTGCCTGGTGGTGCGGCTTTTGGCACGAGCACCACCGGACTGGACCAAGGGCTGTTGGAAGGGTCAATTACTCCCAGCTCTAGCATCTTGGCAACTTCTCCATGGATGCTAGCCTTCACCTTGTCAGACAGCCGGTAGGTCTTGGACTTCACTGGTGGGCTGTCTCCTGTGTCCACATCATGGGTACACAGGTGGGTCCTTCCCGGGACAAGGGAGAACAACGAAGAGTACTGCTCCAGGATCTGGCGGCAGTCCTCCCGTTGCTCAGGAGTTAGAGTAGGAGAGAGAATCACTCCCTCCACTGACCCATCCTTCTCTTGGGACGAAAAGAGATCTGGGAGAGGTTCGCTTTCCGCTTCCTCTTCCCTGTCAGTCACCATCATCAACATGACTTCGGGCCTCTCATGGTGGGGCTTGAGTCGGTTGGCATGCAGCACCCGAAGGGGCTGTCGAGGGGTCTTAAGGTCCACCAGGTGTTGGCGCAGCTCAGGAAAACATTTCTGGAGGAGGTGTTCTCTCAAAAATAGATCGTACAGCCCCTCATAATCCTTTACCTCACTGCCCTTGACCCAACCCTCTAAGGCCTTTCTGGCGTAGTCAAGGAAGTCCACCCAGTTCTGAGTGCTCAACTTGTGGCTCCCCCTGAACTTCTGTCGGTACTTTTCTGGGGTGAGCCCGAACTTCCTTAACAACGCCAGCTTCATGGTGGGGTAGTTTGTCTGTTCCTCTGGATCCAGGGCCAGCAAGGTGTCCCGACCAGCAGGAGGCATGTACTTGTACAAACTACCCCCCCCCCCCCCAGTGCTTCTCCTGCACTCCATGAACCCTCAGAGAAACCTCATAAGCGGCCAGCCACTTTGCTACATCGTCCCCCTGACTGAAGCTCGCTATCAGGTCCTTTGGTATATAGGGTTTGGTCTCCCTGGCTGACTCCTTTGGTTCGCTGCCACCATTCCTACTAGGAGAGGACCCCCGTCGCAGACTTTGGAGCTCCAGTTCCTTCAGTCTAAACTCGTGGGCCATCCTCCTCTCCTCTTTCTCCTGCTCCAACTTAGCCAACTCCCACCTTAACTGTCTTTTCTCCATCCTATCGGTGAGCTCGGCTTCCGTTAGGCTTCCCCCAGAGATGCTACTGCCCTTTCTGGAGTAGGACACTGGTCCTGTGAGTAAGTTTTCCCCCTCATGGCGGAATAACTCTTCTACCTCCCCCACCGTGTCCTGGTCGACCTCTTCATCCTCCTCCTTCTTTCCTTGGTGTGCCTCCACCCAAGCCCTAAGACTGGTCTGGAGCTCCCCCTTCCTGGCACCATGTTTGAAAAATACCCCCATTTGTTGGCAGAACATTTTCAATTGTGACACGGAGTAGACCTCTAGGTTTTCCACAGCGAACTCCATTGCGAGTCAGGCAAACCTAGATACACACCAGAAATTTCAGAGTGGCAAGGGCAACCTAAAGCCAACTCCACCCACCACCAGGAATAAATTTGGAAAAAACAAAAAGACTAATTGGGAGGGCCGCAAGGAGAAAACTCCTGGTGTAGGTTTGGTGTATTACGTCAAATTACTAGTGAGTAGCTGCAACCAAGTCAGGATCCCACCGCTAGGCACCAATATGTTGGAATTGGGGTAGCCTGGCCTAGGGCAAGACTAGCATATCAGAGGCACAGTGTAAAGGTTGCAGACCACCCAAAAGTAATTCCACGCAATAGCACTCAAAAAGAAAACACTACACCAAAAATGTGTGAAAATACGTACTGCTTTATATAAAAATAATTTACTCTCTGTTCTCACAATATAAAATAGTTTAGAACATTTCAAGTCACTTTAGATCAGTAATTATCTCATTTGAACTGCTAAGCAATTAAACAGCCAATTTCAACAATACAGTACAAATGTCATTAAATCAGTATACACTCTCAGGTTTGTTAACTTGAATCAATAATCAATATCTATGGTAAATTTCCTCAGATTTCAGTATTAATTAGATTATACTCTAGAGAAGTGCTCTAGACTTTACCTCCTCACACTACTACCCATTATCAGGGAGCACATTCAATGAGAGGTTAAGATCCCAGATGTCAACAGTTGTCTCAGCCACTTTAATTAGGGCTTATACCTCTTTTAAGTTACCAGAACCCTCAACACCACTTTGGCACGTGCTCCTTCTCTCAGGCTCTATCACAATAGCTTACTTTTCCCAGAGCCAGCACTTATTAGAGATAGCTTCCTCAAGTACAGGTGAGGAAGACAGTCAGGGTGTTGGATCTGTTTACACCACGCTCTAGCGCCCCTCCTCTCCCTCCTAGACAGTTCTCCTAGGGACTCTTCCTCTATTGTAATGACTGAAGGAGATTAGGCCCTACTGGCTACCTCTCCCCACCTGCCCCACACACTCCTTACTGCATCAGGGAGGCGTTACTCCCCAAGCCTCCACGTGTCAGGCTCACTCGGGCGGCTCCGCCGCAGTCCAGGCTGGCAGAGACTGAGGGGAATCTCTCTCGCAGTCGGCCTTCTGTCCCCGAGGAAGCAGGAAGGTTCGAGGGCGGGATCACGTGCACCCGGCACCTGCTACCGGCAGTCAGCTCTTCGCCTTCCCCCTCTCGCTCACGCCGGCTCCTCTGTTTGGCTCTCGAGCCAGGGGGTTTATCTCAGAAGTCGCGGCGCTCAGGGAACCCTTCCGGCGCCTCTCCACACAACCCAATGGTCGCGCTGAACTCCTGGGCATGCGCGGAGCTCCTTTACAGCTCCGCCTCCGCTCCCGCCTATCTCCTTGAGTCGCGCTGATCCCCGGGGCATGCGCGAGGCCCTTGCTCACAGGGCGGACGCTATACTCCTGGGCCTGCCCGATCCTAGGCCCCTCCTGGTTCCAGAAGCGGACGCGCCTGGAACATGCGCGGTAGCGCTCTCTTACTTCCCAACCCTTGGGGTTTCCACGATGACGCGGCTGGTGCCCCCGGGGTCCCGCAGACGGCCAGAACAGCGCCGCTCCTTTCACGCAGTCACTTCCCTCACCTGGCTCCAGGGGAAGTATACTCTCGAGCTGCGCACTCGCCCCCCAGGCTGCTAAGGCTCCACAGACACGCGTCTTCTCCACAGCGCGTCAAGGGACACCGGCCACAACGCGGGGCTCACAGCTCCTCTTCAAGGCTGGTAGGTGAAGCGCTGGCAAGGGGAAATTGGAAGTGTGGGAAATCCTCTATTGAGAGCTCCCTGACAGGGTTCACTGGGGCTCAGATTTAGAAGGGACTTTCTTCAAAAGTAGATTGATTTCCTTATCAGTAGAAGAAGATGGTTGGGAGGGATTGGTCAGGGGTTGAAGGGGGAACGTCTCCCTGTAGTGGCTGTCTGTCGCAGGGACAAACTAACTGCTCCCAGTGCGTCCTCCTCCTCTCACCACTGCCTCACTCCTCCACTCTCTGGTCAGCACAAAATGGCTTCCCCGCATTCCGCCTTATATAGGCTGCCCTTCAGTGGTCCAGAATGGACCAGAAGGTTCTGGAATGCCCTATGTTAGGCTATGGCCAAGTTCTGTTGGTGACAGTTGGGGCAGTTGATGGCCACCATTTTAGGTGGTGCCAACTTTCCTGTCAGAACAGGCCTCTGGGCCTGAGGTAAAAGATTAGGAGGGGGAGAAAGAACACCTATCCCCCTGGCCAACACCTACAAAAAAGTCAGTAGACAAAAAATTAACAAGGGTATGAGGGGCAAAAAGGGGACAAAATAAATAATAATTAGGAGGGACTTCGCCAAAAAGCCAGACAGGTCTAACACTGGGGTTTGCCATTATCCCTAGTACTTCAGTGATGTAACACTGATGGCAACCCCCACCAGGAAAATGGTTCCAGCTCCTCTGAATGTTCTAATCATAACTTGTTGTCTCCACAGTTGGACAAACCTCACCAGATACCACAACTGCAGCTGCCAGTAAGTTAAGCCTCTTATGCCTTTCATTTCTTTACATTTCTACTTCTTTTAGACACATTTCTTGAAGTCTTTACAAACACACCTAGGCGCTGGTTCATTGAACACCTTCCCTCCATTTCTAGCGCCTTGAAACAAATCAGGCATCGCCTTTCTCAGGCCTCAGCTTTTAGACCCTTTTACCTTCCTGCTTCTCCATCACCCACCCCCTTGCTGTCATATGTATGTACTCCACTAGACCAATCAGCACCCTCCAAACACACTTTATCCTAATCCAAATGCCACTAAATATGTATTATGTTTAAGAACCATCCATCCGAGGTTGCACCATCTAAAGAAAGACACACCATTGAATGCTGGTCTGTGCCCCTGACCTTTAGCCCCAAGATGAAGTTAGCCTAAGTCTGGTGACCTGCAGCCCCTCCCACCTTTAATGGAAAAGAGAAGATGTCTCTACTCCAAGTCCGCCTAGTAGTAGCCCATTCTTTATGTTTAGTACTCTGTACTCTTTGCTGCACCCACTTGTGCCTGGGTTGTGCCCTCAAGCCCAGAAATGACTAGATCAAAGGAATGAAGAGATGCTGCTGACACTAATTAAAAACTAGCATAATGTCTTCTATATATTGTTCCTCTCATTGGTGCAAAGCAACAGGCAAAGTAAACAGCTAGTCCAGTTATTTATCATATATTATGTCAGTTATGCTCCTTAAGCTATCATGAATGTATACATTGTCCCTGCTTAAGTAACATAAACGCTCATCGGTAGAAAAGTAGAATGGTACTTAGTCTGAACAAATGCTCCTCTTGACTTCCACTGGAGGTGAGGCAAAAGGTGCACTACACAGCCAACACGTGTTTCGCCCTTCTAATGCACACAGACTTGGGGCTTCCTCAGGGTTACAGCAATAATCAACACATATATAAGATAAACAGTGGTCACACTAGTGTCACTGGAATTGTGCTAATCAACTTATATATTTGTCTCATTTATGAGATAGTGCATAAAGCATGAGATAAGCTATTTTTGGAGCTGAAAAAAATTATTTTAAAGTTAAAAAAACTTACTGATCATAATTAGAAATCGAGAGCAAGGAATTTCTAAAGGAAAAATGCAATAGGTTCTTGAGTAAAGTTTTCTACTAGAACTGAGTTCACCCAGAGTACTGAACCCCGAAGGAGTTTCTCTATAGTAATCACTCTCATAGTACTGGAGGGGATCTACTGCTAAAATGAGGGCAGTGCGTAAATGAACTATAAACTAAGATTTGAGTCTGCAGTATCAATAGCGGAGGCTTTATGGACGACTGTAATTGCGGGTATTACACAAATTATTATACAAAACAGGATATTGTACAAAGTATTATACAAAAGCAGGTTTGAATCACATTCATTGGGGTAAGTGGCAGAGTGTGGAAAACCGTGAGTGGTGCTTGGATAAAGGGGTTGGAGGTCCCCAACTAGGTTTGGCAAGATTTGGAGGAGGGTTGAGTTTTGGGGTTAGTGATATATCACAGAAAGTTGTCTAGTTAGACCTACAGCCAATATTACTTTGGGGGTATAGTTAGAATGTTGTTTTATTTTCATGAATATGGGAGACAATGAAACTTCTAAAGATAGAGTTGATGGGAAGACAAGAGAAGGAAGGTCCAAGTATTATCTGTGAGAGAAGCCCCTAAATTGGCACTGCTTTGGGAGATAAGCAATCGTCTATTGTTCTTACCTGTATCAGGGCTAAATGAGATACAAGAATGGTGATATAGGGTCAAAATCATTTGTGACCCTGTAGAGAAATGTTGGATAAGGGTTGCAATGATTACAGACAGGATCTGGGTCCTAATTTATTATTATAAGGCAAATGTGCCAGTGGTGTGGCACACCTGTTGGGAATAGAAACATTACTTTACCTCAATTCTCTCAAAAAAAAAGTCTTAAAATATAAAAAGAATTCCATTAAAGGTCTTGCAGACTACTCAGATTTTGAATTACCTATAGGAGAGTAGGCCAAAATAATCAGAGGAAGCCATCTCGTGGACAGGTCAGTTTGCAGTAAATGGTCACCAGGTGGTCTGGAAGCCAATACGACGAAACTGACAATAAAACCAGACTTCCAGACAGGAGATTGACCAGCAGAAGCGCAAAGCATTCTTGTCACGGTGACATGATGGGGCATGCTTTAATCGAATCCTGCATAAATATATTGTGGGGGAGAAAAAAAACAGGGTTGAAGAACACTAGACCACCCTCTCTCTTTAATGACCAGGAACTGACTCGCCTGTGTCTAGTGGTACGTGCTTTGCATGGCCATCTTTCTTTAAAGACCAGGAAAAGACCCACCTGTTCCTAACCTGAGCTCTGGACTGCTCTCTGTATTTAATGACCAGGAAAGGACCGACTTTCCCTTGTGGCACAAACTCTACACCACCCTCTCCCTTTAATGACAAGAAACAGACCCGCCTGTTCCTAGTGACATGAGATCTCCACCACCCTCTCTCTTTGACCATAAAAGGACACATCTGTCCCTAGTGGCACGACCTCTGCACCACCTTCTCTCTCTGAGACCAGTAAAGTACGCACCTGTCCCTAGTGGCACGACCTCTGCACCACCCTCTCACTTTGACCAGTAAAGGACACACCTGTCCCTAGTGGCACGACCTCTGCACCACCCTCTCTATTTGACCAGTAAAGGACGCATATGTCCCTAGGGTCACGAGCTCTGTACCCCCCTCTCTCTTTGACCAGTAAAGGATGTACCTGACACCGGCGGCACAACCTCTGCACTGCGCTATCTCTTTAAAGGACAGGAAGGGCCCCACCTGTCTCTAGCCTGGAGCCCTGTAATCCCTCCATTTCTTGCAACCAGGTAAAGACCATGCAAATCCTAGAAACCTGGGGCCATATAACCCTACTTTTAAGTATCAGGAATAATACATTCTCATGCAGCCAGTGGCCAGGAGCTATTGACTCCCTCAGTCTAAGGGCCAGCATTCGACCAGCTTGACCCTAGTGACATATATATCTCAGCATCTTCTTATCGGCTAATGACCAGGGCACTGCCTGGTGACAAGGTGCCATGTAAACACCAGAAGCTAGACCTTTCTGACACCCTCTCTCTATATCTAATGTCCAGGACTGGACTCACCAGCCCTTAGTGGTGATTGTAGAGGGGGTTGTGTCACCCGTAGCTTTATACTTGGACAGAGCAGCCTATCTTCAGCAAACTAGACCTAAAATAGACACTTGAGTCAGTGAAAAGGAATCTCTCTATGCAAGTCAGTTTAGTGTATAGACATTTTACTGCTGTCTCTGCTTGATATACTGAGTAATGCCTGCTGCTGAGAAATGCTGCCTTTAGTTGGCTCTTGTCTAGCTTGACACCTATGCTCTCTCCTTCTGCAAGGGTCATATTTCTGGTGGTGCTCCCTTCTCTTAGATTTGCTCCTGCCAGATGGTAGTGGTCCAGTATGGTACCTGTGGTCACCTTGGTTGGCTATGCTCTCTTCTGCTGCCCACCCCCTCTGACTGCCTGTTCTCTAGCCTTCTGTGCCCCAGTCAGAAGGCTGTGGTTCAGTTCTATCTCCATGGCTGCGCTCCCTTCTGCTGCCTAACCTATTGTTCTCTATTTGTTGTGCTCTAGTCAGATGGCTGTGGTTCTGTTATTGTTTCTTGGCTGTCCTCCCTGCTGCTGTACACCCTCTCATGCTATATTCTGTTGTGGTTGTGCTCTCTTTTCCTGACTGTACAACATGTTAGTGGCTTTGATCAAACTTGCTGTTAGAAGTTGGCCTGATATATGATGCTCACTAGTTCTAGTGATCACCTTGTATCATGCCAAGCAACCCTTATGATGATCGGTTGTAAGTCAACCTTATAGACCAGTTATCCTAGTGGTAACGTGGACAAAGCAGTCTTAGGCTAAACTCTGAAAGGCATGTGAAGCCAGCTGTATTACCATACACAACCCCCTTGAATACCAAATGAAAGGACACCACACAGATATATATTGAAAATATATATATATTTATTAACTACAAATATCCCCTGAACTCTTTATGAGCACAGAAGCACAAGCGTTAAACACAAGACAGTTTAAAATACACAAAAGTTGCACAATATGGATGAGCCCTAGGGGCCACCTAAACCATATACTAAGAAAGTGGTATAAGAGATACCAATCGGAAAGGAAACAGGCCTAGGGCCTTGGGAATCGCTGGAGCTGATCGGGACTAGCAGTGACTAAGTCGGGAAAGGCCCGCGGGACTCTGGTGCAGTGTTTAAAGTGCACGCACTCACCAATACAAAGTCAATGGTGCGTAAAAGTTAGAAAGTTAGTTAGTTAGGAACCTTCCGAGTGACCTAGAAAGCTGAAACTTGAGACACAGGCCCTAGAGGTGTGTACCAGTGTGGGAGCACCGGCGTTGATGAGTTACCTCACCCACAGGAAGCGGGTGCATAGGGTCGAAGTAGTGTCGGGTTTCGTCAAGCTGGTCGATGGTGCTTGGAGCTGAAGATGCTGCAGGCGGCTCGATGTGAAGAGTTCCGGTGGATCCAAGGATGGATCTGAAGTTGTGAAGACCTGAAAGCAGAGGGGACAATGTTCAAAGTCACTAGCCAGTGACTACCGTGGAACCAGATTGGAGCCAGGCGATGTCGGGTGCAAACAGGTGTTGAGGTGTAGCATCTCTCTGCAGCCACGTGGACACCGGGGGTTGAGGACGTCCAGGAGTCGGTCACAAGCTGTCCAACGCAGGCTTCTCGCTGTTGGCGGTGTCGACAACTTGATCGGAACAAACAGGCCTTGGCTAATGCAAGCCACGCAGGAGTTGAAAAAGGCTTATCACTCGGACCAGCAAGGTCAGAGCGGGTGCTCCTTTTTACAGGAGCGAGGACAAGTCTGGAGCAACCAGACCCGCAGTGTAGTTCTTCGGTTTCATCACCAAGATGGCCGCTGACCACGTGGCTAGTGGCCGGGATGGCGCATCAAGTGGCACAATGCAAATGGGCCCCACACAGATCGTGGAGATGCTGGGGGGCTGATCTTCAGTGCAAGGGCTGCTCGGTGGTGGGGGTTCTCAGTCCCCAAAGCACAACGTCTAGGGTGCCTCTGTTGCTACGCAGTCAGCTCTTCGGGTGTCTTCCAAGATGTCCGGTCCCACGTCTCTCGGTGCCTCCACGGGTCCCTTCTTTGCAGGGACTGTGGATCGGGCTGTGATAAGTCTGGGAGTCTGGGTCTTGTCAGGCTCTGGGCTCGGGCTCCGGCGGGGGGCGGCGGCAAAGCAGATGTCGATTCGCTGGTTGGTACCTGTATTCACAGGGTGGCCACTCCTAGGCCACAAGGGAGATGCTCTTCAGTCTTCTGTGCAGCAGAATGTCGAAGTCCAGTCGTCTTCTTAGTTTCAAGTTGATTCAGGATGATCTGAGGTGCTCTGGCACTGCTCCCACCCTTATTTCCAATCTGAGGGGTGGATCACCTACTAGGTCCCTCCTCTGGGTGGGACCAGGAAGGTGGGCGGTTACACCCCCTTTCCTTTGTCCAGCTCCTCGCCAGGCCTGGGTCTGGAAAGTCCCAGGACCGGTTTGGACTGGCTTATGCACGGGGACACCTTGTGTGCCCCGGGCATGTCTCAATCTATTCAGCCCTGTCCTACCCAATACACAAAATCCTGTCTGGGGTGGTGCTCGCACCTCCCAAGGCAGGAAACCCTTTGTCCAAGCCTTTCTCGCTGGAAGGACTACCAGCAGCAGGAGGTCAGACTTGTGTCTGTGGTGGCAGCATCCATTTTGTGATGCTGAGGCTCTGGTTAACTTTAACCGGGGTTAAGGCTACACACAAGTCGTGTCCCTCTAGAAGGGTGGAATGTTATCCCCGTCGACAGAACTGTCGAGGGGATAGTATTCCAAATCGTATGACACCTTACTCCACATGTTTTGATAAAGCCCAACCAAAGATAGCATATAACCGCAAGGATTATAATGCACTTAAGAGTATATGGCAATATCCCGGAACAGCTAAGGGAGTGGTTCCCGACAGCTGCAGACAGGCTCAGCTCATGCTAGAGCACCATCTCACATATTTCCAAGCACTCTGCCTCCAGGATTGATGAGGCCTTCCATAGGAGTGGCTGATAGGAACATATGTGTCCAGTTTAGGTTAGGTATAGGGATACTACACCTAAGCAAGAGGTGATTACACCAACTTGCCCCAGCTGAGTGATCAGCCAGTTGTGTCAAATATGGAGGCCAGGCCAGGGGTGGCACAATACATGCTGCAGCCCCTGGTAGGCCTTGGCTACACCTATGCCCTGGGTACCTAGGGTACACTGTTACAGGGGCCAATAAGGTGAACCAGTTCCAATTCGTAATGCACCTAGGGTGCATTGGCAGTAATTTAGAGAGAGAACAGCAGGCTGTGGGTCTGATTAGCAGGCCCACAGCCACATTAAGTCATAAACCAGTGAAGCAAAAAGCAAAAATATGGGGTGACCATAGGATAGCAGACCCTACTCTCCTACACTTGCTTTTCATGAGCCTAAATTTGTGTCTGCTCCATCACACTGGCTATGCTCCCAGATGCTAGATGCTCTGCCTGCTGATTCTGTGCCTTGCAGCAGGCTTTGTTCCATCTGGACATCTCTGCTCACTGCTGTTACCTCAGTGACATTCTGCTGGTTGTGCTTCCTTCAGCTGGCTCCAGTCCCTTTAAGCAACTATGCTCCCTTCTGGTAACTGGGTTATTTAAAGACGTTAGGGTTCCCTTTAGATGTCACTGCTTCAGCAGGCAGGTTGTGCTCCCTCTGTCATCTTTACTTACTGCTGCTGAGCAGCTCCTACCTGCTGCCTATGTTCTCTCGGCTGAATGATGTCCCCTCAGACCATGCAGCCAGCTGTCTCTTATAATTTTATTTGTATGCTGTCCATCTTACATCATCATGTCCCCTCGTTCTGCTTGGTGCTTTGCCCATTTCAGCTCACATCCAGCCTGTTGCCACTCGGGCTGTGTTCATGCATGCTGGTGGTTTTTCCTTTAAAAACGGAAATAACTTTAATACTTGATGGAAATAACCTCCAAAGATTGTCTTATTTTTGTGCATTAGCAACACCAACACCAGCTGCCACAACAGCAGTAACAACCGCAGCAACAACAGCCACCACTACAGCTGACACTACAGCAGCAACAACCGCTGGTACAACAGCAGCAACAACGGCTGATACAACAGCAACAACTGCTGTCACTACAGCAGCTACAACAGCTGGTACAACTGCAGCAACAACAGCCATCCCTACAGCTACCACTACAGAACCAACAACAGTAGCTACCACTGCAGCCACAACAGCAATAACAACAATAGCCACAACTGCAGCCACAACAGCAGCAACAACAGATACAACAACAGCCCCAACAACTGGTGAAACTACAGCTGCTGCCACTACAGCAGCAACAACGGCTACTACAACAGCAGCAACAACGGCTGCTACAACAGCAGCAACAACGGCTGATACAACAGCAACAACTTCTGTCACTACAGCAGCTACAACAGCTGGTACAACTGCAGCAACAACAGCTATCACTACAGCTGCCACTACAGAACCAACAACAGTAGCTACCACTGCAGCCACAACAGCAATAACAACAATAGCCACAACTGCAGCCACAACAGTAGCAACAACAGATACAACAACAGCCACAACAAAAGGTGAATGCGTTAATAATATATTTTCAGTCAGTTTCCCCCCACAGCCCACCCCCACAATGCACTGCCAGCTACATACCACACCATTACCACTTTGCTGCTGAGTAGGCGTGGCTCATTTATCTATCATTGTTCTTTCTGATATGCTGGGGTTTGCCATTATCCCTAGTACTTCAGTGATGTAACACTGATAGCTACCCCCACCAGGAAAATTGTCCCAGCTCCCCTGAATGTTCTAATCATAACTTTTTGTCTCCACAGTTGGACAAACCTCACCAGATACCACAACTGCAGCTGCCAGTAAGTTAAGCCTCTTATGCCTTTCATTTCTTTACATTTCTACTTCTTTTAGACACATTTCTTGAAGTCTTTACAAACACACCTAGGGGCTGGTTCATTGAACACCTTCCCTCCATTTCTAGCGCCTTGAAACAAATGAGACATCTCCTTTCTCAGGGCTCAGCTTTTAGACCCTTTTACCTTCCTGTTTCTCCATCACCCACCCGCTTGCTGTCATATTTATGTACTCCACTAGACTAATCAGCACCCTCCAAACACACTTTATCCTAATCCAAATGCCCCTAAATATTTATTATGTTTAAGAATCATCCATCCGAGGTTGCACCTTCTAAAGAAAGACACACCATTGAATGCAGGTCTGTGCCCCTGACCTTTAACACCAAGATGAAGTTAGCCTAAGTCTTGTGACCTGCAGCCCCTCCCCCTTTAATGGAAAAGAGAAGATGTCTCTACTCTAAGTCTGCCTATTAGTAGCCCATTCTTTATGTTTAGTACTCTGTGGTCTTTGCTACACCCACTTGTGCCTGTGCCCTGCCCTCAAGCCCAGAAATGACTAGATCAAAGGAATGAAGGGATGCTGCTGACACTAATTAAAAACTAGCATAATGTCTTCTATATATTGTTCCTCTCATTGGTGCAAAGCAACAGGCAAAGTAAACAGCTAGTCCAGTTATATATTGTATATTATGTAAGTTATGCTCCTTAAGCTATCATGAATGTATACATTGTCCCTGCTTAAGTAACATAAACGCTCATCTGTAGAAACGTAGAATGGTACTTAGTCTGAATAAATGCTCCTCTTGACTTCCACTGGAGGTGAGGCAAAAGGTGCACTACACAGCCAACACGTGTTTCGCCCTTCTCATGCACACAGACTTGGGACTTCCTCAGGGTTACAGCAATAATCAACACATATATAAGATAAACAGTGGTCACACTAGTATCACTGGAATTGTGCTAATCAACTTATATAATTGTCTCATTTATGAGATAGTGCATAAAGCATGAGATAAGCTATTTTTGGAGCTGAATAAAATAATTTTAAAGTGAAAAAAACGTACTGATCATAATTAGAAATGGAGAGCAAGGAATTTCTATAGGAAAAATGCTGTAGGTTCTTGAGTAAAGTTTTCTACTAGAACTGAGTTCACCCAGAGTACTGAACCCCGAAGGAGTTTCTCTATAGTAATCACTCTCATAGTACTGGAGGGGATCTACTGCTAAAATGAGGGCAATGCGTAAATGAAGTATAAACTCAGATTTGAGTGGGCAGTAACAATAGCGGAGTGTTTATGGATGACTGTAATTGCGGGTATTACACAAATTATCATACAAAACAGGGTATTGTACAAAGTATTATACAAAAACAGGTTTGAATCAAATTCTTTGGGGTAAGTGGCAGAGCTTGGAAAACCGTGAGTGGTGCTTGGATAAAGGGGTTGGAGGTCCCCAACTAGGTTTGGCAAGATTTGGAGTAGGGTTGAGTTTTGGGGTTAAGGATATATCACCGAAAGTTGTCTAGTTAGACCTATAGCCAATATTACTTTGGGGGTATAGTTAGAATGTTGTTTTATTTTCAAGAATATGGGAGACAATGAAACTTCTAATGATAGAGGTGATGAGAAGACAAGAGAAGGAAGATCCAAGTATTGTCTGTGAGAGAAGCCCCTAAATTGGCACTGCTTTGGGAGATAAGCAATCGTCTATTGTTTTTACCTGTATCAGGGCTAAATGAGATACAAGAATGGCGATATAGGGTCAAAATCATTTGTGACCCTGTAGAGAAATGTTGGATAAGGGTTGCAATGATTACAGACAGGATCTGGGTCCTAATTTATTATTATAAGGCAAATGTGCCAGTGGTGAGGCACACCCGTTGGGAATAGTAAAATTACTTTACCTCAATTCTCTCAAAAAGAAAAGCCTTAAAACATAAAAAGAATTCCATTAAAGGTCTTGCAGACTACTCAGATTTTGAATTACCTATAAGAGAGTAGGCCAAAATAATCAGAGGAAGCCATCTCGTGGACAGGTCAGTTTGCAGTAAATGGTCACCAGGTGGTCTGAAAGCCAATACGACGAAACTGACAATAAAACCAGACTTCCAGACAGGAGATTGACCGGCGGAAGCGCAAAGCATTCTTGTCACAGTGACATGATGGGGCATGCTTTAATCGAATCCTGCATAAATATATTGGGGGGAGAAAAGAAAACAGGGTTGAAGAACACTAGACCACCCTCTCTCTTTAATGACCAGGAACTGACTCGCCTGTGTCTAGTGGTACGTGCTTTGCATGGCCATCTTTCTTTAAAGACCAGGAAAAGACCCACCTGTTCCTAACCTGAGCTCTGGACTGCCCTCTGTATTTAATGACCAGGAATGGGCCGACTTTCCCTTGTGGCACGAACTCTACACCACCCTCTCCCTTTAATGACAAGAAACAGACCTGCCTGTTCCTAGTGACATGAGCTCTCCACCACCCTCTCTCTTTGACCATAAAAGGACACACCTGTCCCTAGTGGCACGACCTCTGCACCACCCTCTCTCTTTGACCAGTAAAGGACGCACCTGTCCCTAGTGGCACGACCTCTGCACCACCCTCTCACTTTGACCAGTAAAGGACACACCTGTCCCTAGTGGCACGACCTCTGCACCACCCTCTCTCTTTGACCAGTAACGGACGCATATGTCCCTAGGGGCACGAGCTCTGTACCCCCCTCTCTCTTTGACCAGTAAAGGATGTACCTGACACCAGCGGCACAACCTCTGCACTGCGCTATCTCTTTAAAGGACAGGAAGGGCCCCACCTGTCTCTAGCCTGGAGCCTTGTAATCGCTCCATTTCTTGCAACCAGGTAACGACCATGCAAATCCTAGAAAACTGGGGCTATATAACCCTACTTTAAAGTATCAGGAATAATAAAATCTCCTGCAACCAGTGGCCAGGAGCTATTGACTCCCTCTCAGTCTAAGGGCCAGCACTGGACCAGCTTGACCCTAGTGATATATATATCTCAACATCTCCTTATCGACTAATGACCAGGGCACTGCCTGGTGACAAGGAGCCATGTAAACACCAGAAGCTAGACCTTTCTGACACCCTCTCTCTATATCTAATGTCCAGGACTGGACTCCCCAGCCCTTAGTGGTGATTGTAGGGGGGGCTGTGTCATCCGTAGCTTTATACTTGGACAGAGCAGCCTATCTTCAGCAAACTAGACCTAAAATAGACACTTGAGTCAGTGCAAAGGAATCTCTCTATGCAAGTCAGTTTAGTGTACAGACATCTTACTGCTGTCTCTGCTTGACATACTGTGTAATGCCTGCTGCTGAGAAATGCTGCCTTTAGTTGGCTCTTGTCTAGCTTGACACCTATGCTCTCTCCTGCTGCAAGGGTCATATTTCTGGTGGTGCTCCCTTCTCTTAGATTTGCTCCTGCCTGTTGGTAGTGGTCCAGTCTGGTACCTGTGGTCACCTTGGTTGGCTATGCTCTCTTCTGCTGCTTACCCCCTCTGACTGCTTGTTCTCTAGCCTTCTGTGCCCCAGTCAGAAGGCTGTGGTTCAGTTCTATCTCCATAGCTGCGCTCCCTTCTGCTGCCTAACCTATTGTGCTCTATTTGTTGTGCTCTAGTCAGATGGCTGTGGTTCTGTTCTTGTTTCTTGGCTGTGCTCCCTGCTGCTGTACACCCTCTCATGCTATATTCTGCTGTGGTTGTGCTCTCTTTTCCTGGCTGTACAACATGTTAGTGGCTTTGATCAAACTTGCTATTCATGTGCCTAAATTTGTGTCTGCTCCATCATACTGGCTATGCTCCCAGATGCTAGATGCTCTGCCTGCTGAATCTGTGCCTTGCAGCAGGGTCTTTTCCATCTGGACATCTCTACTCACTGCTGTTACGCCAGTGAAATTCTGCTGGTTGTGCTTCCTTCAGCTGGCTCCAATCCCTTTAAGCAACTATGCTCCCTTCTGGTAACTGGGTTATTTAAAGACGTTAGGGTTCCCTTTAGATGTCACTGCTTCAACAGGCAGGTTGTGCTCCCTCTGTCATCTTTTCTTACTGCTGCTGAGCAGCTCCTACCTGCTGCCTATGCTCCCTCGGCTGGCTGCTGTCCCCTCAGGCCATGCAGCCAGCTGTCTCTTATAATTTTGTTTATATGCTGTCCATCTTACATCATCATGTCCCCTCGTTCTTTTTGGTGCTTTGCCCATTTCAGCTCACATCCAGCCTGTTGCCACTCAGGCTGTGTTCATGCATGCTGGTGGTTTTTCCTTTAAAAACGGAAATAACTTTAATACTTGATGGAAATAACCTCCAAAAATTGTCTTATTTTTGTGCATTAGCAACACCAACACCAGCTGCCACAACAGCAGTAACAACTGCAGCAACAACAGCCACCACTACAGCTGACACTACAGCAGCAACAACGGCTGGTACAACAGCAGCAACAACGGCTGATACAACAGCAGCAACTGCTGTCACTACAGCAGCTACAACAGCTGGTACAACTGCAGCAACAACAGCCATCCCTGCAGCTGCCATTTCAGAACCAACAACAGTAGCTACCACTGCAGCCACAACAGCAATAACAACAATAGCCACAACTGCAGCCACAACAGCATCAACAACAGATACAACAACAGCCCCAACAACAGGTGAAACTACAGCTGCCACTACAGCAGCAACAACGGCTGCGACAACAGCAGCAACAACAGCTGCTACAACAGCAGCAACAACGGCTGTTACAACAGCAGCTACAACAGCTGGTACAAATGCAGCAACAACAGCCATCACTACAGCTGCCACTACAGAACCAACAACAGTAGCCACCACTGCAGCCACAACAGCAATAACAACAATAGCCACATCTGCAGCCACAACAGTAGCAACAACAGATACAACAACAGCCCCAAGAACAGGTGAATGCGTTAATAAAATATTTTCAGTCAGTGTCCCCCAACAGCCCGTCCCCACAATGCACTGCCAGCTACATACCACACCATTACAACTTTGCTGCTGAGTAGGCGTGGCTCATTTATCTATCATTGTTCTTTCTGATATGCTGGGGTTTGCCATTATCCTTAGTACTTCAGTGATGTAACACTGATGGCAACCCCCACCAGGAAAATTGTTTCAGCTCCCCTGAATGTTCTAATCATAACTTTTTGTCTCCACAGTTGGACAAACCTCACCAGATACCACAACTGCAGCTGCCAGTAAGTTAAGCCTCTTATGCCTTTCATTTCTTTACATTTCTACTTCTTTTAGACACATTTCTTGTAGTCTTTACAAACACACCTAGGCGCTGGTTCATTGAACACCTTCCCTCCATTTCTAGCGCCTTGAAACAAATCAGGCATCTCCTTTCTCAGGGCTCAGCATTTAGATCCTTTTACCTTCCTGCTTCTCCATCACCCACCCACTTGCTGTCATATTTATGTACTCCACTAGACCAATCAGCACCCTCCAAACACACTTTATCCTAATCCAAATGCCACTAAATATTGATTATGTTTAAGAATCATCCATCCGAGGTTGTACCATCTTGAGAAAGATACACCATTGAATGCAGGTCTGTGCCCCTGACCTTTAACACCAAGATGGAGTTAGCCTAAGTCTGGTGACCTGCAGCCCCTCCCCCCTTTAATGGAAAAGAGAAGATGTCTCTACTCCAAGTCTGCCTAGTAGTAGCCCATTATTTATGTTTAGTAGTCTATGGTCTTTGCTGCACCCACTTGTGCCTGGGTTGTGCCCTCAAGCCCAGAAATGACTAGATCAAAGGAATGAAGGGATGCTGCTGACACTAATTAAAAACTAGCATACTGTCTTCTATATATTGTTCCTCCCATTGGTGCAAAGCAACAGGCAAAGTAAACAGCTAGTCCAGTTATATATTGTATATTATGTAAGTTATGCTCCTTAAGCTATCATGAATGTATACATTGTCCCTGCTTAAGTAACATAAACACTCATCGGTAGAAAAGTAGAATGGTACTTAGTCTGAACAAATGCTCCTCTTGACTTCCACTGGAGGTGAGGCAAAAGGTGCACTACACAGCCAACACGTGTTTCGCCCTTCTAATGCACACAGACTTGGGGCTTCCTCAGGGTTACAGCAATAATCAACACATATATAAGATAAACAGTGGTCACACTAGTGTCACTGGAATTGTGCTAATCAACTTATATAATTGTCCAATTTATGAGATAGTGCATAAAGCATGAGATAAGGTATTTTTGGAGCTGAAAAAAATAATTTTAAAGTGAAAAAAACTTACTGATCATAATTAGAAATGGAGAGCAAGGAATTTCTAAAGGAAAAATGCAGTAGATTCTTGAGTAAAGTTTCCTACTAGAACTGAGTTCCCCCAGAGTACTGAACCCAGAAGGAGTTTCTCTATAGTAATCCCTCTCATAGTACTGTAGGGGATCTACTGCTAAAATGAGGGCAGTGCGTAAATGAAGTATAAACTCAGATTTGAGTGGGCAGTAACAATAGCAGAGTGTTTATGGACGACTGTTTTTGCGGGTATTACACAAATTACTATACAAAACAGGATATTGTACAAAGTATTATACAAAAACAGGTTTGAATCAAATTCATGGGGGTAAGTGGCAGAGCGTGGAAAACCGTGAGTGGTGCTTGGATTAAGGGGTTGGAGGTCCCCAACTAGGTTTGGCAAGATTTGGAAGAGGGTTGAGTTTTTGGGTTAGGGATATATCACAGAAAGTTGTCTAGTTAGACCTATAGCCAATATTACTTTGGGGGTATAGTTAGAATGTTGTTTTCTTTTCAAGAATATGGGAGACGGTTGGGAGGAGCCAAGATGGCGGACGGGACGGACGTGTGAGCGCCCGGCTCCCCGAGCCGTCTGACTTCGCATCGATATCCTGGACTCTATCCTTTCCTACACCGCGCTCAGATGAGGACATGAACGCGCTGGTGACAGCTGCGTTCATTTGCGGTCTCCGCCGGCCGTTTTCGATGGAAATTTGTGGATTTAGCCGATCACCGGGGCTCCCCATGAACCCTGCGCCGATTGACGCCGCTGGACGCTGCTGCTTTTAGCCGGTAGGACGGGCTGTGGAGATACCGGTGCTTGGGACTGCTTGCTGATTGCCGAGGGACGAGGGGGCTCCCACTATGCACGGCCCCCGGCACTGATAGCCGTGTGCCCTTTCGTGTTGGGACGATGGTTCTTCTATAACGGAGCCGCCCCCCTCCCTCCAGGGTGGTTCCGCGGAAGAGATGGCAATGGCGCCTGCCTTCCAGCATGGACAGAGGGCTGCTCCCTTATTTCCAGTTTGCGTGGACCTGCCTGCACTTGAACCGGAGGCTGATCGGAATGTGACACTGTGCAGAGCGGATCGGCTGGGGCTCCAGAGTGTTCTGACCTGTGGTGATATCCTTGATGCCCTTGCAGACTTGCGGGCAACATGGCGGCGCAATGCTCAAGAGCTGGGGAGAAAGATCGAAGAGGCTACGTTTTCCACAAGGCGACCGAGGCTGCCTGTCTCCCTGCTGCCTACGTGTGATTCTACAATGGATACAATGTTGCTGCATGTGCGAGCGGAAGATCGAGGTGTCCCTGGCTACAATGTTGCGTGTCTCCCCACCGATGATGACATTGCTACAAAGTCTCCCCTCACTCCGGGACTTGTGACTCTGCCTGAACAACTGCTACCAGATCTCCGTTTATCGCCCTTCCAGTTGTCTGCCCCCTTCGAGGATTTTGCCTTCGGAGCCTTTTTTCTACGCAGCTGGAGTGAGTGTCATCCTGCACGGCAGGGGGGGTTCGTCATTCTGATCGCTGAACTTGTTGGAGACTGGGAGCACTCGTCTTCTTCACTTTTGCTCCTTCCATGTCGAGGGCGGCCATCTTGCTCCTTTGTTCTGCCTGCAAAGTGTCCGCGGAGACGGTCATGCTTGGAGAGATTTCGTCGTTCTGGCCAGGGTTGAAGGTGCCCCTCACCTCGGCTTTGCTTGACCGGCTGGCGGGGACCCGGACTGTACTGTATTTTGCTATGCTGATTTGTTGCAAGTGCAGTTTTTTTCCCATTTGAGATTGCGATTATTACGTTCTTCTGTGTTTCTTGCTGACGGAAAGACGGTTCTGTACGGGCCCGGGGTTCTAAGTGTTAATGTTTTATTTATAGGAGCTGGCTTTGTCCTGCGCCCGCTATCAGGCCAGGAGTAGGCTGATTCATAACGATATGGCTTCCCGGGTGGGCTGAACAGGGATTGGAACTGCTTTGTATATGTTGATAGCTTACATCGCGAAATGATTTCTTCCATCTATGCTATTGTTGCAATTGATTACAGCATTGCTGCTTTCGGAGTAGGAGGTTTTAGTGTGTGGAAGCTGTAGATGGCCGGGGGTCCCGGGTGCTCTGATGCTACGTAGGCTCCTCCCCACCTTCTTCTTTTTGGGAGTTTAGATCAGAATAGTTCATTCTTTTCTCACCCCCTATATCATAGGTATTCACGTTTTTCTTTCCTCTTCCTCATTCTTCTCTTGCTCTTCTTTCTCTTCTATATTTCGGGTTTACTGGGCGACAGGCACTATGCTGGGGGGGGGGGGTAGGCCGTAGCCTCCGCATTGGTGTAGAGTGGGGGGGTAATTTAGTATTTCTTATTGGTTCTATGGGCCTCTATTTCTTTCTTTTGTCTTCTGTGCCTTTTCCTTGGCTTGATTCTGGGTCCGGGCTTGGGGCTGGCTGAATGGGGGCGGCGCTGAAGGGGTGCGTACTTACTGGTGTGAATATCCTGCTGTTGCTTCACACCGCCTCACTGCCTGAGATTTAAATTTCCACGGTTGTTTTCCGAAATACTGCCGCTCTCCCGTGATGTGAAGATAGTATGCGGACTCGAATCTCCTTGGGACTTATTCTTCACTGCCTTTTTCCCTGATAAAATTATAAAAAACTTTAAAATTAACCTTCATTTCTCCTTTCCCCTGGTGTCATGGTTTCCCCTCAGTGTAACATTCATAAATTGTTGTAAAATTTTTTGTCCGTTGACGCTAGGGGGCCGCAATGTTTGTACCAGTGCTTAAAAGTATCGTGGCCGGCCTGATGGTTGTAGGCCCGTATTTGTTCTTTTTATGTGCACGAATAAAGGTTTTCAAAAATAAAAAAAAAATTAAAAGAATATGGGAGACAATGAAACTTCTAAAGATAGAGGTGATGGGAAGACAAGAGAAGGAAGGTCCAAGTATTGTCTGTGAGAGAAGCCCCTAAATTGGCACTGCTTTGGGAGATAAGCAATCGTCTATTGTTTTTACCTGTATCAGGGCTAAATGAGATACAAGAATGGTGATATAGGGTAATAATCATTTGTGACCCTGTAGAGAAATGTCGG
Organism: Lissotriton vulgaris; assembly: GCF_964263255.1. Classification (NCBI taxonomy): domain Eukaryota; kingdom Metazoa; phylum Chordata; class Amphibia; order Caudata; family Salamandridae; genus Lissotriton; species Lissotriton vulgaris. The sequence goes on from NC_141694.1 coordinate 990,302,591, forward strand.
ATAAGGGTTGCAATGATTACAGACAGGATCTGGGTCCTAATTTATTATTATAAGGCAGATGTGCCAGTGGTGAGGCACACCTGTTGGGAATACTAAAATTACTTTACCTCAATTCTCTCAAAAAGAAAAGCCTTAAAACATAAAAAGAATTCCATTAAAGGTCTTGCAGACTACTCAGACTTTGAATTACCTATAAGAGAGTAGGCCAAAATAATCAGAGGAAGCCATCTCGTGGACAGGTCAGTTTGCAGTAAATGGTCACCAGGTGGTCTGGAAGCCAATATGACGAAACTGACAATAAAACCAGACTTCCAGACAGGAGATTGACCGGCGGAAGCCAAAGCATTCTTGTCACGGTGACATGATGGGGCATGCTTTAATCGACTCCTGCATAAATATATTGGGGGAGAAAGAAAAACAGGGTTGAAGAACACTAGACCACCCTCTCTCTTTAATGACCAGGAACTGACTCACCTGTGTCTAGTGGTATGTGCTTTGCATGGCCATCTTTCTTTAAAGACCAGGAAAAGACCCACCTGTTCCTAACCTGAGCTCTGGACTGCCCTCTGTATTTAATGACCAGGAAAGGACCGACTTTCCCTTGTGGCGCGAACTCTACACCACCCTCTCCCTTTAATGCAAGAAACAGACCCGCCTGTTCCTAGTGACATGAGCTCTCCACCACCCTCTCTCTTTGACCATAAAAGGACACACCTGTCCCTAGTGGCAAGACCTCTGCACCACGCTCTCTCTTTGACCAGTAAAGGACGCACCTGTCCCTAGGGAGCCCTGCAGTCCCCGAGCTCTGGAGCCCCCAGAGCCCTGCAGCCCAGGAGCCCTGCAGCCCCGGAGCCCTGAAGTCCCCGAGCCCCGGAGCCCTGGAGCACTGCAGCCCCGGAGCCCTGCAAGGGCAGGCGGGAGCCCTCCCGCGGAGGCTCGGGGCAAGCAGATTGGCGTCATTTCGGTCCCGGCCATCTGGTCGCCCCTCCTGCCTTGGCCATCTGGTCACGCCCAATGCTTTCCTATGGGGCGACCAGATGGCCGGGCTTCCCTGGAAGTCCTGATGAGGTGCCATTCGCCTCCCGGATCCAAGGTAGGGCTCCAGGAGGTTGCGCACGTTTGCGCCCTGGGTCCCCTCTGTCACCTTGAGGGCACGGATTACAAGAAAGGGGGGTCATTTTCCTCCGGATTACTAGGGGCAAGGGTATACCCGGACACCCTCCCGGGCAGGCGGTTCCCTGCCGGGGACCAGATGGGCTGTGTTCCCAGGCAACACCTCCCAGGCATCCGGGACTCCCTCCTTCGACCCACGGCATGGCAAAGTACCCGGGACGGGCTCCATGGGTCCCGGGCCCTGCAACCCTGGAGGCCCGCAGCCCTGCAGCCCCAGAACCCTGCAATCCCCGAGCCCTGAAGCCCCGGAGCCCCGGAGCCCTGCAGTCCCCGAGCCCTGCAGCCCCGGAGCCCAGCAGCCCGGGAGCCCTGGAGCCCCGGAGCCCCGGAGCCCTGCAGCCCCCGGAGCCCTGCAGCCCCGAGCCCTGGAGCCCTGGAGTCCCGGAGCCCTGCAGCCCCAGAGCCCTGGAATCCTGCAGCCCTGGAGCCCCGGAGCCCTGGAGCCCCGGAGCCCTGGAGCCCCAGACCCCCTGAGCCCTGGAGCCCTGGAGCCCTGGAGCCTCAGAGCCGTGCGGCCCCAGAGCCCCGGAAGGGCAGGCAGGAGCCCTTCCGCTGAGGCTCGGGGCAGGCAGATTGTCATCATGTCGGTCCCGGCCATCTGGTCGCATCTTTCCACTCAGACATCTGGTCGCACCCAATGCTTCCCAATGGGGCGACCAGATGGCCGGGCTTCCCTGGATGTTCCGATGAGGTGACATTCACCTCCCAGATCCCAGCCAGGGCTCCAGGAGGTCAGGCACATTGGTGCCCTGGGTCCCTTCCGTCACTCGGCACGCACGGGTTCCCAGAAAGAGGGGTAGCCTTCCTCCAGATTACTAGAGGCAAGGGTATGCCCGGACTCCCTTCCGGGGCTGGCGGTTCCTTGCCAGGGACCAGATGGGCGATGACCAGGCAACACCTCCCAGGCATCCGGGGCTCCCTCCTCCAGCCTGCGGCGTGGCAAAGTACCCAGGACAGGCTCCATGGGTCCCGGGATGTCCCCCCCCTGCCTGAGGCCCAGCCTGGGGTTTCAGAGCCCCCCTGAGCCCTGCGGCCCCGGAGCCCTGCAGCCCCAGGGCCCTGGAGCCCTGCGGCCCAGGAGCCCTGCAGTCCTGGAGCCCGTGAGCCGTGGAGCCCGTGAGCCCTGGAGCCCCGGAGCCCTGCAGCCCCGGAGCCCTGCAGCCCCGGAGCCCTGCAGCCCGGGCGCCCTGCAGCCCAGGAGCCCTGCAGTCCGGGAGCCCTGCAGCCCTGGAGCCCTGGAGCCCCAGGAGCCCTGCAGTCCCCGAATCCCGGAGCCCTGTAGCCCTGTAGCCCCGGAGCCCTGCAGCCCTGAAGCCCCGGAGCATCGGAGCACCAGGGCCCTGTGGCCCCCAGCCCCGGAGCCCGGGAGCCGTGCAGCCCTGCATCCCCGGAGCCCTTCAGCCCTGCAGCCCCGGAGCCCCGGAGCCCTGCTGCCCTGGAGCCCTGCAGGGGCAGGCGGGAACCCTCCCGCGGAGGCTCGGGGCAGGCAGATAGGCGTCATTTTGGTCCCGGTCATCTGGCGGCCCCTCTCGCCTCGGCCATCTGGTCGCGCCCAATGCTTTCCTATGGGGCAACCAGATGGCCGGGCTTCCCTGGAAGTCCAGATGAGGTACCATTCGCCTCCCAGATCCCAGGTAGGGCTCCAGGAGGTCGGGCACGTTTGCTCCCTGGGTCCCCTCTCTCACCTCGAGTGCACGGATTACAAGAAACGGGGGTAATTTTCCTCTGATTACTAGGGGCAAGGGTATGCCCGGACACCCTCCTGGGGCTGGTGGTTCCCTGCTGGGGACCAGATGGCCTGTGTTCCCGGGCAACACCTCCCAGGCGTCCGGGGCTCCCTCCTCCGGCCCGCAGCGTAGCAAAGTACCCGGGACGGGCTCCATGGGTCCCGGGCCCTGAAACCCCAGAGCCCCGGAGCCCCGCAGCCATGGGGCCCTGCAGCCCCAGAGCCCTGCAGCCTCGGGCCCTGCAGCCCTGCAGGCCCGGAGCCCCGGACCCCTGCAGCCCCGGAGCGTTGGCAGGCGGGAGCCCTACCACAAAGGCCTCGGGATGGGCAGCCCTTTCGGTCCCGGCCATCTGATCGCCCCTCTCGCCTCGGCCATCTGGTCGCGCCCAATGCTTTCCTATGGGGCGACCAGATGGCCGGGCTTCCCTGGAAGTCCAGATGAGGAGCCATTCACCTCCCGGATCCCAGGCAGGGCTCCAGGAGGTCAGGCACGTTTGCGCCCTGGGTCCCCTCTGTCACCTTGAGGGCACGGATTACAAGAAAGGGGGGTCATTTTCCTCCGGATTACTAGGGGCAAGGGTATGCCCGGACACCCTCCTGGGGCTGGTGGTTCCCTGCTGGGGACCAGATGGGCTGTGTTCCCGGGCAACACCTCCCAGGCATCCGGGGCTCCCTCCTCCGGCCCGCGGCATGGCAAAGTACCCGGGACGGGCTCCATGGGTCCCGGGCCCTGCAACCCTGGAGCCCCGCAGCCCTGCAGCCCCGGAGCCCTGCAGTCCCCGAGCCCTGGAGCCCAGGAGCCCCAGAGCCCTGCAGTCCCCGAGCCCTGCAGCCCCGGAGCCCTGCAGCCCGGGAGCCCTGGGGCCCCGGAGCCCCGGAGCCCTGCAGCCCCCGGAGCCCTGCAGCCCCCGGAGCCCTGCAGCCTCAAAGCCATGGAGCCCTGGAGCCCTGGAGCCTCAGAGCCCTGCGGCCCCGGAGCCACGGAAGGGCAGGCGGGAGCCCTCCCGCTGGGGCTCGGGGCAGGCAGATTGGCGTCATGTCGGTCCCAGCCATCTGGTCGCATCTTTCAACTCAGACATCTGGTCGCACCCAAAGCTTCCCAATGGGGCGACCAGATGGCCGGGCTTCCCTGGAAGTTCCGATGAGGTGACATTCGCCTCCCGGATCCCAGCCAGGGCTCCAGGAGGTCAGGCACATTGGGGCCCTGGGTCCCTTCCGTCACTCGGTACGCACGGGTTCCCAGAAAGAGGAGTAGCCTTCCTCCGGAATACTAGGGGCAAGGGTATGCCCGGACACCCTTCCAGGGCTGGCAGTTCCCTGCCAGGGACTAGATGGGCGATGACCGGGCAACACCTCCCGGCGTCCAGGGCTCCCTCCTCCAGCCTGCGGCGTGGCAAAGTACCCGGGACGGGCTCCATGGGTCCCGGGCCGTCCCCCCATACCTGAGGCCCAGCGTGGGGTTTCAGAGTCCCCCTGAGGCCTGCGGCCCCGGAGCCCTGGAGCCCCGGGGCCCTGGAGCCCTGCGGCCCAGGAGCCCTGCAGTCCTGGAGCCTGTGAGCCCTGGTGCCCATGAGGCCTGGAGCCCCGGAGCCCTGCAGCCCCCGAGCCCTGCAGCCCCGGAGCCCTGCAGCCCGGGAGCCCTGCAGCCCAGGATCCCAGCAGCCCTGGAGCCCTGGGAGCCCTGCAGTCCCCGAGCCCCGGAGCCCGGGAGCCCTACAGCCCCGGAGCATCGGAGCCCAAGGGCCCTGCAGTCCCGCAGCCCCGGAGCCCGGTAGCCCTGCAGCTCTGCAGCCCGGCAGCACTGCAGCCCTGCATCCCCGGAGCCCTTCAGTCCTGCAGCCCCGGAGCCCTGCAGTCCCCGAGCCCCGGAGCCCTTCAGCCCCCGAGCCCTGCAAGGGCAGGCGGGAGCCCTCCTGCGGAGGCTCGGGGCAGGCAGATTGGCGTCATTTCGGTCCCGGTCCTCTGGTCGCCCCTCTCGCCTCGGCCATCTGGTCGCACCCAAAGCTTTCCTATGGGGCGACCAGATGGCCGGGCTTCCCTGGAAGTCCAGATGAGGTGCCATTCGCCTCCCGGATCCCAGGCAGGGCTCCAGGAGGTTGGGCACGTTTGCACCCTAGGTCCCCTCTGTCACCTCGAGTGCACGGATTATAGGAAAGGGGGGTAATTTTCCTCCGGATTACTAGGGGCAAGGGTATGCCCGGATACCCTCCTGGGGCTGGTGGTTCCCTGCCGGGGACCAGATGGGCTGTGTTCCCGGGCAACACCTCCCAGGCGTCCGGGGCTCTCTCCTCCAGCCCGCAGCGTGGCAAAGTACCCGGGACGGGCTCTATGGGTCCCGAGCCCTGCAACACCGGAGCCCCAGAGCCCCGCAGCCCCGGGGCCCTGCAGCCCCAGTGCCCTGCAGCCCCGTGGCCCTGCAGCCCCAGAGCCCTGCAGCCCGGGACGGGGTTCCGTTGTGCCCGGGGAGCCTCCCCTTGCTTGGCTGGGTTCAGGAGATGATAGTAAGCTACTGCAGTATATGAAAAATGTGAAATGTGCAAAAGTATATAACCAAAATAGTGTATTATTTAAATACTTTATATCTACCAGGAACTTGGAGCCCCAATGTGCACTGGAAGAAGTAAAATGTCTTTATCCCAGCATTGCGTGGGAGACGACCTCACCTCACCCGGCAACCACTCGGGAATATGAGGCCCTGCTCTGTCCGTCGGTACCT
>NC_141694.1:990315705-990390705 GCF_964263255.1 Lissotriton vulgaris
GCATGAGCCCCCCTGTCCTGCAAGCCATCAGAGGGCCCGGGCGCTGGGGATGGGGCTCCACCGGGGCCCAGGGAGGCTCTCACCGGCCTGGCTAGGGTTCGGAAGCTGGGACCGGGCCCGGGGCTTGAGCTCCGTCCGGCCGTCCCCGGGGTGCGTGAGCTCCCCCTGTCCTGCAAGCCATCAGAGGGTCCGGGCGCTGGGGATGGGGCTCCATTGGGGCCCGGGGAGGCTCTCCCCAGCCTGGCTAGGGTTCGGAAGCTGGGACCGGGCCTGGGGCTTGAGCTTCGTCTGGCCGGCCCCGGGGTGCGTGAGCCCTCCCATCCTACAAGCCATCAGAGGGTCCGGGCGCTGGGGAAGGTGCTCCATTGGGGCCCGGGTATGCTCTCCCCGGCCTGGCTGGGGTTACGGAAGCTTGGACCGGGCCCGGGGAGCAGGTGTGGCTGGCTTCATCCACTACGCTGTCAGAGCGTAGTTTTCTGCCCACCCCTAATTGACCCTGCGGCCTAGCGAGTGTCTGGGTGACCGTGATGGGGTCCATTGGGCCAAGGGAGGCTCCCCCAACCTGGCTGGGTTCAGAAGCAGGGACCGGGCCAGGTGGGGGGGTGGCTGAGTAAGTCCTTTCCACTGCGTAGTAAGATTTTGGGTAGGGCTGGGCATAGTGCCACCACGCACACTACGCAGAATTTTGGAGAAAAAAAAAGTGGAAAACGGGGGCACGTCCTGAGGGTCCGTGTGCCCGGGACAGGGGTCCCTCGTGCCTGGGCAGACTTCCTGATCTCCCCGGGCCGGTTGGAGCCCGGGAGCCCTGCAGCTCCAAAGCCCTGCAGCCCCGGAGCCCCAGAGCTCTGCAGTACCTGAGCCTTGGAGCCCCGGAGCCCTGCAGCCCCCGGAGCTCTGCAGCCCCAGAGCCCTGCAGTCCCTGAGCCCTGGAGCCCACAGAGCACTGCAGCCCCGGAGCCCTGCAGCCCTGGAGCCCTGCAGTCCCCGAGCCCCGGAGCCCTGCAGCCCCCGGAGCCCTGCAGCCCCGGAGCCCTGCAGTCCCCAAACCCTGGAGCCCACAGAGCACTGCAGCCCCGGAGCCCTGCAGTACCCGAGCCCTGGAGCCCCGGAGCCCTGCAGCCCCCGGACCTCTGAAGCCCCGCAGCCCTGCAGTCCTTGAGCCCTGGAGCCCTGGAGCCCTGCAGTCCCCGAGCCCCGGAGCCCTGCAGCCCCCGGAGCCCTGCAGCCCCGGAGACCTGCAGTCCCCGAGCCCTGGAGGCCTCAGAGCCCTGCAGCCCCGGAGCCCTGCAGTTCCCGAGCCCCGGAGCCCCGGAGCACTGCAGCCCCGGAGCTCTGCAAGGGCAGGCGGGAGCCCTCCCGTGGAGGCTCGGGGAAAACAGATTGCCGTCATTTCGGTCCCGGCCATCTGGTCGCCCCTCTCGCCTCGGCCATCTGGTCGTGCCCAATGCTTTCCTATGGGGCGACCAGATGGCCGGGCTTCCCTGGAAGTCCCGATGAGGTGCCATTTGCCTCCCGGATCCCAGGCAGGGCTCCAGGAGGTCGGGCACGTTTGCGCCCTGGGTCCCCTCTGTCACCTTGAGGGCACGGATTACAAGAAAGGGGGGTAATTTTCCTCCGGATTACTAGGGGCAAGGGTATGCCCGGACACCCTCCCGGGCGGGCGGTTCTCTGCCGGGGACCAGATGGGCTGTGTTCCCAAGCAACACCTCCCAGGCATCCGGGGCTCCCTCCTCTGGCCCGCGGCATGCAAAATACCCGAGACGGGCTCCATGGGTCCCGGGCCCTGCAACCCCGGAGCCCCGCAGCCCTGCAGCCCCGGAACCCTGCAGTACCCGAGCCCTGGAGCCCAGGAGCCCCGGAGCCCTGCAGTCCCTGAGCCCTGCAGCCCCGGAGCCCTGCAGCCCGGGAGCCCTGGAGTCCCGGAGCCCTGCAGCCCCGGAGCCCCGGAGCCCCGGAGCCCTGGAGCCCTGGAGCCTCCGAGCCCTGCGGCCCCGGAGCCCTGGAAGGGCAGGCGGGAGCCCTCCCGCTGAGGCTCGGGGCAGGCAGATTGGCGTCATGTCGGTCCCGGCCATCTGGTCGCATCTTTCTACTCAGACATCTGGTCGCACCCAATGCTTCCCAATGGGGCTACCAGATGGCCGGGCTTCCCTGGAAGTTCGGATGAGGTGACATTCACCTCCCGGATCCCAGCCAGGGCTCCAGGAGGTCGGGCACATTGGCGCCCTGGGTCTCTTCCGTCACTCGGCACGCACGGGTTCCCAGAAAGAGGGGTAGCCTTTCTCCGGACTACTAGGGGCAAGGGTATGCCCGGACACCCTTCCGGGGCTGGCGGTTCCCTGCCGGGGACCAGATGGGCGGTGACCGGGCAACACCTCCCAGGCGTCCGGGGCTCCTTCCTCCAGCCTGCGGCTTGGCAAAGTACCCGGGATGGGCTCCATGGGTCCCGGGTCGTCCTCCCCGTGCCTGAGGCCCAGCGTGGGGTTTCAGAGCCCCCCTGAGCCCCCGGGGCCCTGGAGCCCTGCGGCCCAGGAGCCCTGCAGTCCTGGGGCCCGTGAGCCCTGGAGCCCGTGAGCCCTTGAGCCCCGGAGCCCTGCAGCCCGGGAGCCCTGTAGCCCCGGAGCCCTGCAGCCCGGGAGCCCTGCAGCCCAGTGTGAGAAGTTGGCCTGATATATGATGCTCACTAGTTCTAGTGATCACCTTGTATCAGTCCAAACAACCCTTATGGCGATTGGTTGTAAGTCAACCTTATAGACCAGCTATCCTAATGGTAGCATGGACAAAGCAGTCTTAGGCTAAACTCATTTGGCATGTGAAGCCAGCTGTTTTACCACATATAACCCCTATAATACCAGATGAAAGGACACCACACAGGTTGTTATGAAAATAAACAATATATGTATTAATAACAAACACCTCTGAACTCTTTATGAGATCAGAGGGCTAAGCACATGACAAGACTCTTGGGAAAAATACATTTAAGTTGCACGAATTACAATGGTGCCCTAGGGGCACGACAAACCATATATTAAACAAGTGGTATAAGGAAATCGATAGAAGGAATGGAGCTGTCCAGAGGCTGTAGGATTGCTGGGACTACGCTACCCTAACCTTAGGTAAGTATTAGGAGGCCCACGGGACGCGTGTGCAGAATGTAAACTCACACGCGAGATGCGGGACAAAGTCAATGGACAATACAATTTACGAAAAGGTAAGTATTAGACAGTTCCGACTAGCTAGGACTAAAACAACTGGAAATCTGGACACTAGAAGAGTCAATCTACCCTTGAGCACCGAAATTCTCTTGTTACCTCACCCATGGGCTGCGGGTGCATAGGTGTCAAAGTGTGTCGGGTTTCCGCGTTGAAGTCAAAGGAGCCTTGAAGAAAAGATGCTGCAGGCAACCAGGAGGAAGCTGTCCGGAGTGATCCAAGGGTGGATCAAGGAAGATGAAGACATGAAAGCAGAGGGGGACAATGTTCAAAGTCACTAGCCAGTGACTGGAGTGGAACCAGGAAGGAACCAGATGCTGTCGTCGCGATCAGGTGAAGAGTGGATGCTTGACTCTGCAGCCACGTGGACCAGGAGGTGTCTTCGACGACTAGGATGGAGGCACGAGCTGTCCCACGCAGGCTCTCGCTGTCGGCCGTGTTGGTTCCGGATTCGGCGTCAACAGGCCTTGGCAAAGGCAACGCACGCGGTGAGTGGAAAAGGCGTCTGGTGCGGACCAGGAGGGTCCGGGGTGCTTCTCCTTTGCAGGGAAGCAAGGGCCAGTCTGGCGCAACCAGACCAGCGGTGTAGATTTCAAGGATCGTCGTCTAGGAGGCCACTATCTAGCTGGCAAGTGACCAGACAACGCGTCGAGCAGCAATCAAGCAAAAGGGCCCCATGCAGATTTCGTGGATGCTGGAGGGCTGATCTTCTGTGCAGGAGCTGCTCGGGGCTGGGGCTTCTCAGTCCCCAAAGCACTTCGTCGAGGATGCCTCTGAAGTTGTGCTGGAAGCGAAGTGCAGTTTCTCCAAGATGGCCGGTCCCACGTGTCTCGTCGCACCTACGGATCTCAGCAGTGCTGCAGATGTAGGTAGAGGTCGGAGAGGTGTGGAAGTCCGGGTCCCGTCGGGCTCTGAAGTCTGGATCCACTCGGGAAGATGACAAAGTGAACCGCTGGAACGCTTGATGGTGCCTGCTGGTGCAGGGTGGTCACTCCTTGACCACAAGGGAGATTTCTTCAGTCTTCCGTGGAGGAGAACGTCGAAGTCCAGAGTTTCTTCTTGTAGAGTTTCAATTCGGGATTAATCTAATTTGGAATGGGACCAGCTCCTACCTTTATTCTCCTAAAGGGAGCTGTACTATGACTAGGTCCCTCCTATGGGTGGGACCAGGAAGGGGGGTGGTTACACCCCCTATCCTTTGCCCGGTTTCGCACCAGAGCTGGGGCTGGAGTGCCCCAGCAACTGGTTTGAACCAGTGTATGCACAGGGACCTCTTGTGCGCCCCAGGCTTGTCTCATTCCTTTCAGGCCTGTCCTACCTAATACACAAAATCCTGTCTGGGGTGGTGCTAGCACCTCCCAAGGCAGGAAACCCTTTTTCCAGGCCTCCCTCGCTCGAAGGACTCCCAGCAGCAGGAGGTCAGACTTGTGTCTGTGGTGGCAGAATCCATTTTGTGATGCTGAGGCTCGAGTTAACTTTAACCGGGGTTCACAGTTACATACATGTTGTGTCCCTCTAAAAGGGTGGAATGCTACCCCCGTTGCCAGAATTGGCGAGGGGGTAGTATTCCAATTCGTATGACACCTTATTCGACATGTTTTGATAATGCTATGCCAATGTTAGCAATAACCGCGAGGATTATAATGCACTTAAGAGTATATGGTATAGCGTTATCGTGGAAACAGCTAAAGGACTTGGTTCTGAAAGCTGCAGACAGGCCCAGCTCATGCTAGAGCACCATCTCACATAATTCCCAGCACTCTGCCTCCAGGATTGTTAAGGCCTGCCATAGGAGTGACTTATAGGAGTATATGTGTCCATTTTAGGTTTAGATATAGGTATACTATATCTAAAGCAAAGGGTGATTAAACCACCTTGCCCCAGCTGATTGATCAGCCAGTTGTGTCAGATTTGGATGGCCAGCCAGGGGTGGCATAATACATGCTGCAGCCCCTGGTTGGCCTTGGTTGCACTTATGCCCTGGGTACCTATGGTACACTGTACAAGGACTTACAAGAGTGACCCAATACCAATTGGTAAATGCACCTAAAGTACATGGATGTCAATTTAGAGAGAGAACAGCTAGGCTGTGGGTCTGATTAGCAGGCCCACAGCCAGGGAAAGTCGTAAACCAGTGAAGCAAAAAGCAAAAATCTGGGGTGACCATAGGATTGCAGACCCTACTCTCCTACATACCCCCCCCCAAACTTAGGGACATTAAACTAACCGTGACCAGGTGAGTCTTCCTGTTCTAAGTGGAAATACCTGGAGAGACCATCTGCATTGCCATGGTCAGTCCCTGATCTGTGCTCCACTGTAAAGTCCATCCCCTGTAGGGAAATGGACCACCTAAGAAGTTTGGGGTTTTCACCCTTCATTTGATTTAGCCACAAGAGGGGCTTATGGTCTGTCTGAATCTTGAAGTGAGTTCCAAACAAGTATGGCCTCAACTTCTTCAGGGCCCAAACCACAGCAAAGGCCTCCCTCTCAATAGCTGACCAACGTTTCTCTCTAGGGGTCAGCCTTCTACTTATAAAAGCAATGTGCTGGTCATGACCATCAATATTCAGCTGAGATAGAACAGCTCCCACACCCAACTCAGAAGCATCTGTTTGGACAATGAAGGTTTTGGAGTAGTCTGGACTCTTGAGAATAGGTGCAGTGCACATGGCCTGCTTTAGGTCATCAAATGCCTTTTGACAGCTAACTGTCCACTGAACTTTCTTTGGCATTTTCTTACTTGTCAGGTCATTAAGAGGGGTCACAATTGCCCCATCATTTCTGACAAATTTCTTGTAGTAACCAGACAGGCCCAAGAAAGCTCTGACCTGTGTCTGAGTGGTTGGAGGAGCCCAGTCCTTTATGGCCTGTATCTTGCTCTCCAATGGTTGAACCTGGCCTCCACCTACAAGGTGGCCCAGGTACACAACCTGACTCTGCCCTATCTGGCACTTGGTGGCCTTGATAGTGAGGCCTGCCTTTTGCAGGGCCTCCAAAACTTTCCTCAGGTGGATCAGGTGATTCTCCCAGGTGGAGCTGAAAACAGCAATATCATCTCGATATGCTGCACAAACGTCATCCAACCCAGTGAGGACTTGGTTCACCAACCTTTGAAAAGTGGCAGGTGCATTTTTCAAACCAAAGGGCATCACCACAAATTGTTAATGGCCTCCTGGGGTAGAAAATGCTGTTTTGGACTTGGCATCCTCAGCTAACCTGATTTGCCAATAACCAGCTGTTAGGTCAAATGTACTCAAGAATTTGGCAGAAGCCGATTTTTATCTATGAGTTCATCTACTCTAGGTATTGGATGGGCATCTGTCTTAGTGACAGCATTGAGACCCCTGTAGTCTACACAAAACCTCATCTCTCTCTTACCATCCTGGGTGTGAGGTTTAGGCACTAGAACTACAGGACTAGCCCAAGGGCTCTCTGAGGGTTCAATGACTCCCAATTCCAACATCTTTTGTACTTCTTTCTTTATGCAGTCCCTGACGTGGTCAGGTTGCCAGTAGATTTTACTCTTTATAGGCAGACTGTCATCAGTGTCCACCTCATGGGTGCACCAGTTTGTCTGACTGGGGGTCAGAGAGAACATTTGTCTAAAGGATTGAAGAACCTGTTTGCAATCCTTTTGCTGATGCTCAGAGAGGCTGTCAGAAAAGACCATACCATCTACTGACCCATTATCAGGGTTCTGAGTGAGCAGGTCTGGGAGAGGGTCACGCTATTCCTCCTGTCCCTCATCTGTGGCCATGAGCAAGCCCATGTCCGCCCTGTCAACAAATGCCTTGAGCCTGTTCACATGAAGTACTCTGTGAGGACTCATGGGAGTGCCAAGGTCCACCAGGTAGGTGACCTCTCCCTTCTGTTCAATGATGGTATGGGGTCCAGATCATTTGTCTTGGAGAGCTGCTGGGGCCACTGGCTCCAAAAACCACACCTTCTGTCCTGGCTGGTAAACAGTTAGGACAGCCTTTTGGTCATGCCAAGCTTTTTGAAGTTCTTGGCTGGCCTCAAGGTTTTTAGATGCCTTCTCCATGTACTCTGCCATCCTGGAGCGGAGATCAAGTACATAGTCCACTATGTCAAGCTTAGGCTTTTTGAGAGGTAACTCCCATCCTTCCTTCACAAGACATAGGGGTCCTCTTACAGGATGCCCAAATAGAAGCTCAAAAGGGCTGTAGCCAACCCCCTTCTGTGGGACCTCTCTGTAAGCAAACAGAAGGCAGGGTAAAAGGATGTTCCATCTTCGCATAAGCTTTTCAGGTAACCCTTGTATCATCCCTTTTAGGGTCTTGTTGAATCTCTCCACAAGCCCATTGCACTGTGGGTGATAGGGTGTGGTAAATGTGTAATTTACTCCACACTCCTTCCACATTGCAGTCAAGTATCCTGACATGAAGTTTGCACCTCTGTCAGAGACAACCTCCTTAGGAAACCCCACTCTGGAGAAAACTCCAAGTAGGGCCCTGGCCACAACAGGAGCTGTAGTGGTCCTAAAGGGAATAGCTTCTGGATACCTGGTGGCATGATCCACTACCACCAGTATAAATCTGTGCCTATTGCATTTTTAATTCTTGTTTTTCTTCTGCCAAGGGGGGCCTAGGCTCGAGGCTATCTCCGACTGAACCCTTGTTTCTTGTTGTGAAGTTACTGCCCAGGTTCCCAGGATTACAGGGCTCCCCCATAACTGATCCTTGCTGAATAAAATGGATAGTGCCTGTGAGGTGTTCATAGGTTACCTGCGCCCTTCACAAGTGCAATCCAGGCATCCGCCCACAGGGTGCTGCAGCCCTCTGAGCCCCTTCCACCTGTCATCAGGAGCCTGGTGCAGAGGCCGAGAGGGCTGACCTATGTACTGGCACTGTTCATGCAAACACCAAAGACCTGGATTCCGGAGCACGGCTCAGGTATCAATCAATCAGTCAGGGGTTTATAAAGAGCACTACTCACCCATCAGGGTCTCAAGGAGCTGAAGGGGCTCCCGAAGGGGGGGCAGCTCCTGATCAGTTGAAGAGCCAGGTCTTGAGGTCCTTACTGAATGAATGCAGGCTAGGGGAGTGTCTGGTGTTCACCCGGAGCTCGTTTCAGGTCTTGACTGCGATGTAGCAGAAAGCTCTCCCGCCTGCTGTGTGTCTGCGGATGCGAGGGACCTCTGCTAGGCAAGGTCAGTAGAGGTTCCTTTTGGGTACATGGAAGGAGATTCTCTTGTTGAGGTATTTGGGTCCAATGTTGAGGGACTTGTAGGTGTGGATGAGGAGCATGAAGGTGACTCTTCTTGACTGAGAGTCAGTGGAGGTCTCGTAGGTGTTGGGTCATGCGCTCGTGGCATGGTGTTCCGAGGACGAGTCTGGCTGCAACGTGCTGGATGGTCTGGAGTCTGTGTATAATAGTTCTGTTGATTCTGGCGTATAGGGCATTGCCGTAGTCCAGTCTGCTGGTGATGAGTGCGTGAGTGACAGTCCTTCTGCAGTCGGGGGGATCCATTTGAAGGTCTTGCGGAGGATGTGCAGGTAGTTGAAACTGGTAGAGGCGACAGCGTTGATTTGGCGGTTCATGGAGAGGGAGGAGTCGAGGATGATGCCGAGGTTTTGTGCGAGGTCAGTAGGGGTGGTCGCTTTCCGAGGGCGGAGTGCCACCAGGTGCTGTACCATGCGGAGATGGAGGGGTGGAGGATGAGGACCTCAGTTTTTTCTGAGTTGAGCTTCAGGCAATTGTCTTTCATCCAGGCTGCAACGTCCTTCATTCCTGTGTGAAAGCTGAGTCTGGTGTCTTCAGGTTTTTTGTAGCGAGAGGATGAGCTGGGTGTCTTCGGCGTAGGATACTATGCTGATCCCATGCTGTCTGACGATGGCAGCAAGGGGGGGCCAATTAGATTTTGAAAAGCGTTGGTCTGAGCAACGATCCTTGGGGTACTCCGCAGTTGATGTCAGTGGGTTCGGAGAGGAAGGAAGGGAGTCTGATCCTCTGGTTTCTGCCGGAGAGGAAGGATTGGATCCAGTCGAGGGCGGCTCCTTGTATTCCTGCGTCGTGAACTGGAGCTGTAAGCGTACGATGAGAGACAGTGTCGAAGGCAGCGGAGAGGTCTTAGAGGATGAGGGCCGCAGTGTTTCCCTGATAGAGTAGCATGCGGATGTCATCCATGGTGGCGAGGAGGGCAATCTCGGTGCTGTGGTTTCTGCGGAATCCAGATTGAGAGGCGTTGAGAATGGAATTCTCTTTGATGAAGGTGTTCAGCAGGGCGTTTACGAGTCCCTCTGTGACTTTAGCTGTGAAGGGGAGGAGAGAGATGGGCCAGTAGTTTTTCAGGTCTGTTTGGTCGGCTGTTGGCTTCTTGAGGAGGGGTTTAACCTCCACCCAATTCCAGTCGACTGGGAAGATTCCAGATTTGAAGGAGGCGTCAATGGTCCCTCCTAGTTCGGGTGCGATGGCGGTGGCGGTCTTGTGGAATATGTGCGCTGGGCAGGGGTCCATAGGGGCCCCTGAGTGGGTTTTCCTTATGGTCGTGGTGATGTGTTCGATGGTGGTTTGATTCCAGGTCATGATGGTTGGCTTGCCTGCAGTGGCGGGGTGGGGGGAGGTATCCGGCCTCTGTTTGTTATAGATTTAGCAGGTACAGGGAGATGCAAGGGCCAAGATGTGGAGCCTGCCTCACTGGAGCCAGGAGTATACCTTTAAGCCCTTGTTTAAGATCCACCCCTCCCTACATGATTGGCATTAGTGGACCTGGTCTTTGGTGATATCTGACAGACCTTTTGTGAGGTCTTTACCTTTCCAATCAGTCCATCAAGACAATACATTTCTTTATTTCCAGTAAAGTGTTCCTGTGTTAGCTGTTGGCTGTAGAGTCTTTCAGTGGATTAGAAAGCAGAGTAAAACATAGTTCAATGGATTTAATTTTCTCATCAAAGAATTTAGCAAGTTCTTATTATTTTACATATGGATTTTTAAAGAAAGGGTAGGTCTATTAGGTAATTTTACACTTTTAAGAGATATTTTTTCTAAATTTGTGTCTTTTAGAGAATCTTACAGCCTCCCATAACTTTCTTTATAAATATATGTTGAGAACCATGGACCATGGTTCTCTTTCTGTTCCATTTTAAGACATACTTGTTGTAGGGAGTGGTGGGGCATTAAATGTATGAGAGTGCAG
Source organism: Lissotriton vulgaris (assembly GCF_964263255.1). Taxonomy (NCBI): domain Eukaryota; kingdom Metazoa; phylum Chordata; class Amphibia; order Caudata; family Salamandridae; genus Lissotriton; species Lissotriton vulgaris. Next base: position 990,326,071 of record NC_141694.1, read on the forward strand.
ATATGGGGGAGGTTAATGAAGGGTGTTAGTAACAAGGTGATGATTTCAATATTATGGGCTAGATGTAGGTAATAGCAAATTACCGAATGGTAAATACCGAATTTTAACGATTCGGTATTTACTAATCGGTAATTGCTATGTAGGAAAAAAAATCAGTAAAAATACTGAATCGGTAAGATTCGGTAATTACCGATCCGGTAATTACCGAATCAGTATTTGCCATTGATTCCTATGGGCCTTGAAGCCCATAGGATTCAATAGCAAATACCGATTCGGTAATTACCGAATCGGTAAAAATACCGAATTTCCAAGGGGGACAGGGTGTCACTTTGACACCCTGTGGCACCCCTGTTTCTGGCTTGTGTGCCATGTGGTACACATACATGCCCCAAGGGCATGTATGTGTGTCACATGGCACAGGTGCAAAAAACACAGTTGATGGACAGAATGCAGAACAATGTCTTACATTCACCCCAGTACAAAGATCTGGGCCTAAACCCATTGTTTTTTTGCACTCCACACCACCCTAGGTCAGACAATGGCTATATGCAAATCAGCCTGGACCCTCTGCCTCATGGGAACAGTCTAGCCCGAACTACTAAGCCATGTCTTTCCTAGACCGGAATCAAGCATCCAAGGACTGGTTTCTGGCTATCAGCCTTCTACAGCCTGTATAGCTTGACTCCAGTGATGTGGAGAGCCTGGGACTCACGTCTGAGCATACCCAGCCCACTCGGGGTGAAAATTGCAAAAAACACAGTTGATGGACAGAATGCAGAACAATGTCTTACATTCACCCCAGTACAAAGATCTAGGCCTAACTCCATTGTTTTTTTGCACTCCACACCACCCTAGGTCAGAAAATGGCTATATGCAAATCAGCCTTGACCCTGTGCCTCATGGGAACAGTCCAGCCCGAACTACCAAGCCATGTCTTTCCTAGACCGGAATCAAGCATCCAAGGACCGGTTTCTGGCTATCAGCCTTCTTCAGCCAGGATAGCTTGACTCCAGTGATGTGGAGAGCCTGGGACTCACGTCTGAGCATACCCAGCCCACTCTGGGTGAAAATTGCAAAAAACACAGTTGATGGACAGAATGCAGAACAATGTCTTACATTCACCCCAGTACAAAGATCTGGGCCTAAATCCATCGTTTTTTTGCACTCCACACCACCCTAGGTCAGACAATGGCTATATGCAAATCAGCCTTGACCCTGTGCCTCATGGGAACAGTCCAGCCAGAACTACCAAGCATGTCTTTCCTAGACCGGAATCAAGCATCCAAGGACCGGTTTCTGGCTATCAGCCTTCTTCAGCCTGGATAGCTTGACTCCAGTGATGTGGAGAGCCTGGGACTCAGGTCTGAGCATACCCGGCCCACTCGGGGTGAAAATTGCAAAAAACACAGTTGATGGACAGAATGCAGAACAATGTCTTACATTCACCCCAGTACAAAGATCTGGGCCTAAATCCATCGTTTTTTTGCACTCCACACCACCCTAGGTCAGACAATGACTATATGCAAATCAGCCTTGACCCTGTGCCTCATGGGAACAGTCCAGCCCGAACTACCAAGCCATGTCTTTCCTAGACCGGAATCAAGCATCCAAGGACCGTTTTCCGGCTATCAGCCTTCTACAGCCTGGATAGCTTGACTCCAGTGATGTGGAGAGCCTGGGACTCACGTCTGAGCATACCCAGCCCACTCGGGGTGAAAATTGCAAAAAACACAGTTGATGGACAGAATGCAGAACAATGTCTTACATTCACCCCAGTACAAAGATCTAGGCCTAAATCCATTGTTTTTTTGCACTCCACACAACCCTAGGTCAGACAATGGCTATATGCAAATCAGCCTTGACCCTGTGCCTCATGGGAACAGTCCAGCCCGAACTACCAAGCCATGTCTTTCCTAGACCGGAATCAAGCATCCAAGGACCGGTTTCTGGCTATCAGCCTTCTTCAGCCTGGATAGCTTGACTCCAGTGATGTGGAGAGCCTGGGACTCACGTCTGAGCATACCCAGCCCACTCAGGGTGAAAATTGCAAAAAACACAGTTGATGGACAGAATGCAGAACAATGTCTTACATTCACCCCAGTACAAAGATCTGGGCCTAAATCCATCATTTTTTTGCACTCCACACCACCCTAGTTCAGACAATGGCTATATGCAAATCAGCCTTGACCCTGTGCCTCATGGGAACAGTCCAGCCAGAACTACCAAGCCATGTCTTTCCTAGACCAGAATCAAGCATCCAAGGACCGGTTTCTGGCTATCAGCCTTCTTCAGCCTGGATAGCTTGACTCCAGTGATGTGGAGAGCCTGGGACTCACGTCTGAGCATACCCAGCCCACTCGGGGTGAAAATTGCAAAAAACACAGTTGATGGACAGAATGCAGAACAATGTCTTACATTCACCCCAGTACAAAGATCTGGGCCTAAATCCATCGTTTTCTGGCACTCCACACCACCCTAGGTCAGACAATGGCTATATGCAAATCAGCCTTGACCCTGTGCCTCATGGGAACAGTCCAACCCGAACTACCAAGCCATGTCTTTCCTAGACCAGAATCAAGCATCCAAGGACCGGTTTCTGGCTATCAGCCTTCTTCAGCCTGGATAGCTTGACTCCAGTGATCTGGAGAGCCTGGGACTCACGTCTGAGCATACCCAGCCCACTCGGGGTGAAAATTGCAAAAAACACAGTTGATGGACAGAATGCAGAACAATGTCTTACATTCACCCCAGTACAAAGATCTGGGCCTGAATCCATCGTTTTTTTGCACTCCACACCACCCTAGGTCAGACAATTGCTATATGCAAATCAGCCTTGACCCTGTGCCTCATGGGAACAGTCCAGCCCGAACTACCAAGCCATGTCTTTCCTAGACCGGAATCAAGCATCCAAGGACCGGTTTCTGGCTATCAGCCTTCTTCAGCCTGGATAGCTTGACTCCAATGATGTGGAGAGCCTGGGACTCACGTCTGAGCATACCCAGCCCACTCGGGGTGAAAATTGCAAAAAACACAGTTGATGGACAGAATGCAGAACAATGTCTTACATTCACCCCACTACAAAGATCTGGGCCTAAATCCACCGTTTTTTTGCACTCCACACCACCCTAGGTCAGACAATGGCTATATGCAAATCAGCCTTGGCCCTGTGCCTCATGGGAACAGTCCAGCCCGAACTACCAAGCCATGTCTTTCCTAGAGCGGAATCAAGCATCCGAGGACGGGTTTCTGTCTATCAGCCTTCTTCAGCCTGGATAGCTTGTCTCCAGTGATGTGGAGAGCATGGGACTCACGTCTGAGCATACCCAGCCCACTCGGGGTGAAAATTGCAAAAAACACAGTTGATGGACAGAATGCAGAACAATGTCTTACATTCACCCCAGTACAAAGATCTGGGCCTAAATCCATCGTTTTTTTGCACTCCACACCACCCTAGGTCAGACAATGGCTATATGCAAATCAGCCTTGACCCTGTGCCTCATGGGAACAGTCCAGCCCGAACTACCAAGCCATGTCTTTCCTAGACCAGAATCAAGCATCCAAGGACCGGTTTCTGGCTATCAGCCTTCTTCAGCCTGGATAGCTTGACTCCAGTGATGTGGAGAGCCTGGGACCCACGTCTGAGCATACCCAGCCCACTCGGGGTGAAAATTGCAAAAAACACAGTTGATGGACAGAATGCAGAACAATGTCTTACATTCACCCCAGTACAAAGATCTGGGCCTAAATCCATCGTTTTTTTGCACTCCACACCACCCTAGGTCAGACAATGGCTATATGCAAATCAGCCTTGATACATGGCACAGGTGTGCATGCACAGAGGTGCATGTACACAGAAATTCGTAATTTACCACCCAATAGCATTGGGTGGTATTAACGAATTTCTAAGGGCCTGTGGCACTGTAAACTGTGCCACCTACATATTGAATTACAGAATCGGTATATTTACCGATTCGGTATTTTACCAAATCGTTAAATTTACCGAATCGGTAAATATACCGATTCTATAATTTTCTAGCCCCCTACATTACAATACCCAAATACAGGTCGGTAACGGCTTAAATCGGCCGTTACGGACCGGTATTTGGGCTCCTCCATCTGGCCCTATATCCCTTACAGTTTGATCAAAGGTTTTGCCTTGTGAAACTCAAAGGGAGAAAGAGTTAGACAATAACCATATGAAGCTATGCGGATTGGGAAATTGAACAGAAGAAGGTCTTTCTAGAAATAAAAAATTCAAGAATAGAGTTTAATATGTAAAATCAGGATATTTTAACTGACAGCTTGAAACTTGAAGGAGCGTTGCTGATCCCGTGACTGAGGTTTAATAAAAATGTTATGTCTGACCTTGGCCAACCAGAGTACTCAAGAATCCGGGTACAATGCAGTTGATTACCAGAAAGGAATTAAAACAAGCATTTACAATGCAACGGTTTTGCCTTTGACAATGTTAGAGTTATTGGCATTGTAAATGTTAAAATCTTTTTTTTGAGTAAACAGATAAATAAATGGCGTTGTTGTTTACTAGTAAATAGCTTTATGTGTAGCAAATGTTAGACGTATTGCATTTGCACCTATACACACACCTAGGTATATGTCTACAGAGACATACACACACACAGAGCTCGCCTTCTACACATATTGACTGGCTTTGTATAGACAACTACACACACACAGCACGAGACATACATAGTTATACAGACATACACAGTTACACTGTATTATACATACATAGCATCACACACATAGCATCACACACAGACAGCATTACTCAGCTCCTGGACATATATCTTCACACATACACAGCTACAGACACACACAGCCACACATTGCTACATACACACACATAGCATCATATACACATAGCATCACATACACAGTATCACTTAGCTCTTGTATACATAGCTGCACACATACACTTGTACAGAGGTACACAGTTCGACCTTGCTATAGACACACACAGTATCACACACATATAGTATCACACACACATTGCATCACACATACATATAGCCTCACTCAGCTCCTGTACACATAGCTCCACACATACACAGCCACACACAGCATGACATTCACACACATAGCATCACTCTGCTCTTGTACTTATAGCTCCACATATATACAGCCACAGAGACACAGTCAGACATTGCTATATACACACACATTACACACATATAGCATTACATATACATAACATCACACATACACTTAGCATCACTCAGCTATTGTACACATAGCTCCACACATACACAGCTACACAGTCACACACTGCTACACACACACATCTTATAACACACATAGACAGCATTATATGCATACAGCATCATACACACACAGCATCACACATATAGCATTCCACACACACAGCATTGTAAACACACAGGATTACACACACACTGCATTATACAAACATAGCATTACACACATATACAGTAACATACACACACAGTTGTACACACACAGTACTACACATACAGAGCCTCCCTACACATTTTAAACACAGAGTTTACACACATACTGAGTTCTACACTTATACATAGAGTTCTACACACACACAATGCAAGCTTAGATGATGGTGTCATATAGCACAGTAGACCAACATCCTCAAATAATGGGTGCATAATAAAAAGTAGAGTGCAGTTAAGCAAGATAATGCTAGGAAAGGCATATGGAATAGAAAGAAGTGAGCATTGTAAGACAACACATAGTAAAGTAGAGCAACAAGTTAAGCTAAGGTAATACAGGGTGTATTGATATGTTTCCTCCTTTACTGTTTTTGAAAGTATACTCTTGAGGCAAGCATTACTCTGTTGGCTGAGTGTTTGTTTATCAATTGTTATGGCGATTATTAGGCTTCTATTCTTAACATTGTATTGATATACAATATTAAATCAAATCAATAGCTACATACATGTGACTGACCTTAATTTGTTTGCACTAAAGTGTACACGGAGCATCTTCCACCTACCCATACCCAAAATACCTACATATACTACTTAGACATGAGGCAAAAAAACTTGCAAATCAATTAAACGAAGTAAGAATATGTCATGAAACTCGCGCTTACCTTAAAAGCCCAAAATGTATAATAAATTACAATTGTGAATAAAACATCAACTTAAAGGGAACTTTATCGAAGAAATCCACCATAACATGGACCCAATACCCCCAAATCCCACCAAAGACGACAACGACAGACGACACGAAACACGCAGCTGCTTACTTGATTCCAAACGCTACTACGAGGCAACACGGAGCATCTTACACCTACAAAATAAAAGAGAAAAAGATAACATTAATGCAAATAAACAGGTAACAGAGGGACGTACCATTCACAATGACGGAACTCACAAAGAGGTGATAGCTCAACAGTCAAGACACAGGGCATCTTAAACCTACAAAAATAAAAAAGAAACAGATCAGATTGATGTAAATAAAGATGTAACAGAGAGACGTACCATTACATGGACGAAAACGACACACAACACGAAACACGCAGCTGCTTACTTGATCGCAAACGCTACTACGAGGCAACACGGGGCATCTTACACCTACAAAATAAAAGAGAAACAGAAAACATTAATGTAAGGAAACGACAGACGACAACGACGAAACACGCAAAGAGGTAATCGGTCAACAGTCAGGACACAGGGCATCTTAAACCTACAAAATCAAAAGAGAAACAAATCAGATTGATGTAAACAAAGATGTACGGAAACAACAGGCGACAACAACCACACGCAGCTGCTTACCTGATCGCAAACGCTACTTCGAGGCACACGGACAGCGGGAGGGGGGGAAGCTGCTCGCAAACGCTACTGCGAGGCAACACGGGGCATCTTACACCTACAAAACAAAAGAGAAACAGATAACATTAATGTAAGGAAACAACAGATTACAACGACAGAACACACGCAAAGAGGTGATCGCTCAACAGTCAGGACACAGGGCATCTTAATTCTACAAAAACAAAAGAGAAACAGATCAGATTGATGTAAACAAAGATGTACAGAAACAACAGACAACAACAACCACACACGGACAGCGGGAGGGGGGGAAGCTGCTCGCAAACGCTACTACGAGGCAACACGGGGCATCTTACACCTACAAAACAAAAGAGAAACAGATAACATTAATGTAAGGAAACAACAGATTACAACGACAGAACACGCAAAGAGGTGATCGCTCAACAGTCAGGACACAGGGCATCTTAATCCTACAAAAACAAAAGAGAAACAGATCAGATTGATGTAAACAAAGATGTACAGAAACAACAGACAACAACAACCACACGCAGCTGCTTACCTGATCACAAACGCTACTTTGAGGCACACGGACAGCGGGAGGGGGGGGGAGGCTGATCGCAAACGCTACTACGAGGCAACACGGGGCATCTTACACCTACAAAATAAAAGAGAAACAGATAACATTAATGTAAGGAAACAACAGATTACAACGACGGAACACGCAAAGAGGTGATCGCTCAACAGTCGTACACAGGGCATCTTAATCCTACAAAAACAAAGGATAAACAGATCAGATTGATGTAAACAAAGATGTACGGCAACAACAGACAAAAACAACCACACGCAGCTGCTTACCTGATCCCAAACGCTACTTCGAGGCACACGGACAGCGGGAGGGGGGGGGAGAGGCTGATCGCAAACGCTACTACGAGGCAACATGGGGCATCTTACACCTACTAAATAAAAGAGAAAGAGATAACATTAATGTAAGGAAACAACAGATTACAACGACGGAACACGCAAAGAGGTGATCACTCAACAGTCAGGACACAGAGCATCTTAATCCTACAAAAACAAAAGAGAAACAGATCAGATTGATGTAAACAAAGATGTACGGCAACAACAGACAACAACAACCACACGCAGCTGCTTACCTGATCGCAAACGCTACTTCAAGGCACACGGACAGCGGGAGGAGGGGGGGAGGATGATCGCAAACTCTAATACGAGGCAACACGGGGCATCTTACACCTACAAAATAAAAGAGAAACAGACGACAACGACGGCGGAAGGGGGAGGAGAGGCGAGAACGGCCAAAAGCACTCACGTGGACCAAGACTTCCTCCGGCGGCGGTCGGCCGCAGAATCAACAAAAGAAACATGGACGCGACAAAAAAATAAACACCGCCCACCGCCGCATGATGATTTCGAAAGGGGCGGAAAGTCTAAAATTTGCAGGAACGCCCCCGAATCTGCTCTCAGGATGACGAGCAGATGTCTGTTCCAATGGCTAGCCTCCATTTATGGAGCTAGCCAATGGAAACAGAGGCGGGGACCAAAGCCACTCAACTCTTCTCATAAGGTTTTCCCTGCAGCTGCGCAGTGCGCAGCTCGCTAGTCAAAACCTAAAAACAGGGTCTGATTCTTTTGGACACTATAAGACTGGTTACTGAGAGTACAAAACCTTACGTTCAGCATAATCAATTGATTTTATCTTCTTTTAATATCCATCGTATTTATTGTTTGTACCTTTTGGCTATGACAGATTTTTATTGACTCGTTTTAGATGTAACATTTATCACAGGCTCGTGAGTTTCCCAGGTATGAATGATTTGTCACAAACTCTAGGTCCGAGTCTGTGCGACAATTGTTCAGAACAATCGACAATACATGTTTTTTTATTCTGCAGATTTTATAGTAATTTGGGGAAAGTTTGGATTGTCCCGATTCTGAGGGAGTTGGGTCTGAGACAATGTCGTCCAGCTTTTCTCGCGCTGCAGATCCTGGATGATATCTACAGGGACTGGAGGATATGCATGATTTTAAAAAAAGTGCTTAGCCACTGGAAAACAATTGTATTTGTAATCATTTTTTTTGTATGATGATCCTTAAAAAAATGTTTCATATATTTTTACATTTCTTAAGTTTTTGAATGATTGCATTGTTAATATATACTTTTATGATTGTATTATAAAGCAATCGAATAAAGTCATTTTGAATTTGAGTTTAATATGTAGTCTTAAAACACTGTTGGACAAGTTAATTGTACATTAAGAAAGAAGTGACCATGTTGGCAGCTGTGTCATTTGAATGACCCCAGAGAAGGTGAAAATTGAATAGGAAAATAACGCAATAAAAACAGATAAACTAAGTTATAAAATGTTCCATCATTGCTCAAGGAGGCGGCAGATCAGAGCTAATCTGATGGGGTGACTCTGGACATTTGAGTACCAGGTTCAGTCATTCAAAGGAGGAGTGGGGGTCAGCAGGAAGTTGTTTGCAATGAAATGAGATTTTGCAGAAAATGCAAGCACTCGGTGTCTGACAGGCCTGTTGAGCACTGTGGTGCTGCCGGAGCACCAATATGTCAGATAGGCCGCCCAACACTACAACCCTCCACCACACCTACCACCACAAAGACATAGAATAATAGACTATACTGGAAGATGTAACACCCATATTGTTCAAGCCAAGTCATGGCCAAAATTAGGAGCATGATTTAGATCTTGGCAGATGGGTTACTTGTCACAACAGTGACGGATATCCTGTCCGTCCAAAAATTAATTCCGTAGGATACAATAGCATTTATATTTCAAAGGATGGGATATCCATCACTGTTGTGATGGAGTAACCCGTCCGCAGAGATCTAAATCAGGCCCTAGGATACAATAGCATTTATATTTCAAAGGATGGGATATCCATCACTGTTGTGATGGAGTAACCCGTCCGCAGAGATCTAAATCAGGCCCTATGATACAATAGCATTTATATTTCAGTGGACGGGATATCCGTCACCGTAGTAATGGAGTAACCCTCCCACCGAGATCTCAATCAGGCCCTAGGATACACTAGCATTTATATTTCAGAGGACGGGATATCTGTCACCGTAGTGATGGAGTAACCCGTCTGCCGAGATGTAAATCAGGCCCTAGGATACACCAGCATTTATATTTCATAGGGTGGGTTATCCGTCACCGTTGTGATGTAGTAACCCGTCCGCCGAGATCTTAATCAGGCCCTAGGATACACTAGCATTTATATTTCAGAGGACGGGATATCCATCACCGTTGTGATGGAGTAACCCATCCGCAGAGATCTCAATCAGGCCCTAGGATACAATAGCATTTAGGCCCTAGGGTTTCATGGTTAGGATTGAGCTTCTTCGGGTCAGAGTATTGCTGCGGTTCGAATGTGTAGATGACACAAAAGAGTGTAAAAGGCTGCCCAGGGGAATGGTGTCATGCAGAAAAGGCTCCAGTGGCATCTGAAAGAGATTTTCAAAACTAACTTTCCCTAAGGAGAGAATGGTGATATGGTGGTCTATTTTGAGAGACACTAAGAAAGTGTGATGCAAAGTCATGATTGCGGCCATCAAAGCTGAGAGATACAAACCAGCGATGTCGTGACAAGGCTGAACGTTGCTATTTTGGAACTATTCACATTGGCAGAGGGCAGCAGTCCAAGATATGTCTCAGAGCATCTCATATGTCGGTAGGATTGGTGCCAGGATACAGTGGGGGCTTGGTTGAGGGGTAATTTAAGGTCAGATAATGTATATGAGCGGTGGGTCCCTATTTAAACATAAGATCTACAGCAAAATGTTGTGAATTAACATTTTACATTGCATGAGCGTGTTGAATGGTGCTTTGTTATTGTACAGTATCTTTGGAATCATGTTTGACACTTTTACAGGACACCTGGGGGCATGGATGCTTTTGATTGGTTGTATCTGGAACTTCTGGGGTGGTTTTTATGACTGAATAGCGGTGTATTAAAACATGCTTCATAGTTCAACAATGTCTGGGTGCTGTTTGATTTAATTGTTAACCTAGCATGCCATTTTGTAGTTGAACCATTGAGTCTGCAATGGTGATTTATTTTGGAAAAACTGAACATTGACTGGTGTTTTAATGCTGAACAGCCGGTTTGTAACGGTGATGTAGAGTTCCAGAGCTGTGGTCAGGGTAATGCGTCATATGACTGCTTGTTTCTGAAGCAGTGTTTATTATTATGCACTGGGATCTTAAATGCTGTTTTATTGTTGAAGAGCTGTGTTACATTTGGGGGTCTCTGGTTGGCACAGGTAGGTACTTGTGACAAACAGGGACCCTCTCCTCTAGTCAGGGAAAGGGGATTACACTCTTAAAATAACCCCTGCTCACCTTCTAGGTTGCGTGGGGCGAGCAGTCATGGCCTATTTCAGAGGCATTGTAAGTTAAGCAGTTGTGACCACATACAGTAACCCAGTGACAACACTACAAATGGATACCACACTGGTTTTATATAAAAAATAAGTAGACTTTATATAGAGTTCCCACAAGACCATTAAACAACAAAAATACACACTATGATTACTTTAAGATGGTAGATTAAGCTTATTTCAGTTCAGTTCTTAGATGCAACACTTTGCGTCAATGTACCTTAAGTTGCATTGCGCTTCCACGACAAGCAATGTCGCAGCAATGGGAAATGCGGCAAAAGTCAGGTGCAAAGAAATAAAGACGTGAAGATCTTCCAGATGCGGCGCGCTTCTCGGGGATGCGAGAAACTCTCGGTTCAATGTGTGGGCTGCAGCGTTGACACCCTTACGATGCAACGGCAACAGCTCCAGCGGCGACATACTTCTCCACGATGCGTGAAGCTTCCGCTCGATGTGACAACTATAGCGGCGACATCCAAGATGCGATGGCAGCAGCTCCAACGGCGGCGCGCTTCTCGTGGATGCAAGGTGCTCTTGGCTAATGCGGTGCAATGCGACAGTTCCAGCGGTGACACCTCCTTCGGAGTTGCGACGGTAGGCACAGCGACAGCGACACACTCCAACCTCGTTGCGAGATTCTTCTCCTGATGCGGTGAAGTGTGACAGCTCCAGGGGCGATACCCTCCTTCTTCGGAGTTTCGACGGCAGCAGCAGCGACGGCGACACGCTTCCTCTTCATTGCGGCACGCTTCTCTCCGATGCGGTGCAGTGCGACAGATCCAGGGGCGACACCCTCCTTTCTCCGGAGTTGCGACTGCAGGCACAGCGACGGCGACACACTTCTTCTCGCTGAGTCACGCTTCCAGCTCTTTGCGACACACAGTTCCTCAGAAGGCCCAAAACAGCAGCAGGCACTTCCAAAAGAACTCTGGGCAGCTGGGGGGTGAAGTCTGTTGTCCCTGAGACTTCAGCAGGAGGTAAACTCTTTTCCAAGCCCTTGGATATCCTTCACAAGTTGAAAGCAAAGTACACAAAGTTCCTTTCTCCTTCCTTTGGCAGTAAGGCAACCACTGCAGGCCAATCCCCCAAGCAGCACTTCAGCTTGGCAATAGTCTCTCCTCAGTTTCTTCAGGTTCCTCTCCTCAGTAAAGGTTTCTTCTTGTAGTCCAAAAGTGATCTAATTTCATTGGATCAGGGTCCCAATATTAATACGCAGAAATCCTTTGTTTTCTGAGGGGAGAGGGGCCTTTGGCCAGTCCAAACTAGTTCTGAAGCACTCTGTTTACCAGACTTCTCCTTTCCTTTCACAGTGTAGGGCATGCACATCAGACGCCCCACAGAAGGTGGAGCCAACATTGTGGACTGCAAGTACAGTCCTGGAGTACTTTGTTGACAGGACTCCTTTTCTTCTTTCAGTGTGCAGGGCAGAGACATCAGCCGCTCCCCAGGGGGTGGAGCCAGCATTGTGGAAGGCAGGCACAGCTTTATTCAGAGTTCAGGTGCACTCCTCCCTCCCATCAAGATGCAGACCTCTCTATTCACCACTGGTTGACTCAGCCTGTCTCCTGGAATTCCCCAGCCCTGTCACTCACAGAAACCAGACATAGGAATACACAAACTAGCAGAGGCAGTTTTGAATGGTTAGACATGCAAATACCTACTTTCTAAAAGTGGTATTTGCAAACACAGAATATTAAAATAAACTTTACTAAAAGATATATTTTAATATTCTGAGTTCAGGCATACTAAACTCGAATTTCTACCATGTTCTCTGAGCCTGTTAGGATTGAAAAATGTAACAATTCTAACAGCCCATTGTAGCCTATAGAGAACAGGTAGGCTTGCAATAGTGAAAAACGAAAAAGGTTGTAATTCACTATTAGGACATGCCACACACATCAGGGCTTGTCCTACCTTGTACTTACAATGCACCCTGCCCTTGGGCCTACCATAGGTGTGACTGATATGAAGAAAAGGGAAGGTTCAGGGACTGGCAAGTGGGTGCACTCGCCCAGTCAGCATGACAGTACCAGATTGCACGCAGGCTCTGCAATGGCAGACCTTAGACAGATTTTGCAAGGCTGCTTCTGTGGGTGGCACAACCAGTGCTGCAGGCCCACTAGCAGCATTTAGATTACACGCCCTGGCACACTGAGTGCACTAGACTGGGGTCTGACAAGTAAACAAAAATAGCCAAACATGGAATCACTAATCCATACATCAATTTACATTAGGGAGCACTTGCACTGTGGCACTGGATAGCAGTGGCACAGTGCCTAAAGCATCTAACATAGCAAAAACACATGAGGCTACAGCAAAAATGGAAGGGAGACCCACGCCAATGCTGCCAGGTCTAACAAGCTGTAACTGTGTTCACATGTTATTTGTTAACACCTGTGTACACAATGGGATTTGTTAGTTCATTTTATCCAAAGCGCTTTGTGTTCTGCACTGTTTCTTCAAATAATTATTTGTATTTTATTAATGACGCTGTCCAGAACCGTCCTTTATTATTCAACAGTTGAATCTAAAAAAGTATTTTATTGTTTATTAGAATATTGGAATATTGGGAGCTCCATTGAAAACAATGGAGTGCTCCAGGTATCTAATGGCCGGTAGAAGCCCTGAGTTACAACATTCCAATGTTTGTTCTAAGCTGTTGCTGTGAAGGAAGGCCTAAGGAGCCCGAGAGGGTTTCAACCAGCCTCGGACTCTGTGAGGCCTTTCTTTTACAAATGTGAAAATTCTGTCCTCTAGCGGCAGAATGTTCTTATAGCCTTAGAGCCCTCATAGCTGGGCTCTAACAGCCATTAAAGTCCCGCTCCCTTGTTAAATGCCTCGCCTTCAGCTAGGGCCTTTAGTGCTGGAGGGGGCCTTTAATGGCTGCTAGAGCCCAGCTATGAAGGACTCTAATGCTACAATAGTTCTTTGCAGAATGTTTCTCATTGTTTCTTGGATGGTGTTGTACTGCTGAGCAGTTGTATCAGGAAAGACGTATATTGTTGAGTTTAATCTGGGATAGAATTGTATTAATAAAACCATTCCATGGAATGATGTATCATTGTTCAACTTTTGTGTCTGGAATGGTGATTGATGATTTGTGTGTAGTTTACTTCTTTAAAATCACAACAGTTTTAACTGGAACGGAATCCACTGAATAAACAACGATTCATTGATTTGAAAATGCATTTTTGAACAGTCTTCTCGTCAATGTGCTTTTTTTTTATGGTTGCGCAATTGTATCTGGAATGGTTTTTATTGGTTACTAGATTTGAAAGCATGTATTTTATTGTCCCAGGGTGTTTCTGGGGTGGTTTCATTACTAATACAGTTGACTGCTTGCATCTGGAATAGCATTTGAACCTGGAATTGTTGGTAATTGGTTTCACCTGGAACCCTGCTTAATTGACAATTGTCTGCTCCCGGAATGCATTTTTATGATTGAAGAATTTCAACTGAAATCACGTTTTGTTGTTCATCCTTTATATCTGTAATATTTCTATATTGTGACAGTTCTCTGGAGTGGTGTTTTTTGCTGATGTGTAGACCTGATTTCTCTTGTGAATGGGTTGTACCTGGGAGTTGTGCTAGTATTGTTCTTTTTTCGGGTACTTGTGCATCAAGTGATTCTCACGTCCCATCCAACTTCAGGTCCAATGACTCACAACATTCCGATTCCAAATCAACATTTTTTTTTTCATTCATCACATCCTAAAGCTTCTATTTTGGGGCTGTCATTTTCAATAATTGGGTTTTCAGAAAACGAGTGACTGCGCTCTGTGCCGGCCCTGAGAGCCACTCCCATGGACCTGGAGACAATGGGGTGTGTCGTGATGATTGCACGGAGCGTGCACACATGCAGATATCTATATATATAGATGTGTACACAGTTATATATATATATACGTACACACGCAGCACCTCATTCACTAGTGGATGCATACCTGAAGCTGCGGCCCTCTACCCTGTGGAGTGTGGATTTTCAGGCAGCCAAGGAAAGTATTCAGGAGCCATGACCCGAGAACGAAGAGGGTCAAAGGTCCCCTTAGGGGGCCTCCTCCTGCTGCTGGTTATATGTCTTCACACCTCAGGTAAGATCCTTAACTGGTAAACGCGTCTTCACAACTAGAGTAGTGCATAACTAGCCAGCAACAACTGTAAATCCTGACAATTAAACTTAGCCTCTCATCCTTCAAGGTCGATACATTGAGTGCCATTGAGCTGGGCACAGCTGACACCGTGATTCCAGTGCTTTGGGAGTTTGATGATGACAGAGCAAGCAAAGAGCGCAGTTATTATTATATTTACTTAAATAACTGAGGAAAGATGGTACACTTTAGGTTGTGTCTGAGGCCCCAGTAGGAAGATTGTAGCTGTGTGCGAAATTCACGTCATTTCATTTTGTGTAGTGATACATCAAAAAATATACAAAATGAAAAGAAATGCCAGTCTGTCATTTTGCTCTATTATTTGTGAAAAATTAGTCTTTCTGACCATTTGGATGCGAGGACGCAGTTCACACTAGTAAAAGTGCCTCTCCCAGCAGGCGCTCGTGGTCTGTTAGTTATGTGACATGGCGTACAGGGGTATTTTGGACCTACTTTCGGGGATGGTTACACTTAAAAGTGGAGTTTCTGTGGAAAGACTCACCCTGGAGAGCTGTGGAGGATGGGAGGGGTGAAAGGTCACCTGTGAGCGGTGTGTACAGACACCCTGTGGGTGGGCGCCAGGGACCCCTTCCACAGACCAGCAGGGTGAGCGCACCAGCCTCTGGACTGGAGATGGGGAGCTGCTCGTGCCATGGCGAGGTCACTTCCTGTAGCAGCCTGGAGAGTGCGTGCAGTCCTTTGCTGCGAGGCGCTGCACCACTCATGTCTGAATTGTTGCTGGAATAATCGGGTTTCCTTTCATTTTAATGCTGCGTAGGATAGAGTTTTGGTTGTCCGATATTTTAGATTACCGCCCTTTCAGAGAAGGTTTGGTTGAAAGTTGTATTTACCTTTGATTATTGGACCTCTGTGTCTGGAATGATGAACAGCTGCATTCAGAATGATTATGTATTATTGAAAGGTTATATATAGATTGTTCCTTTATTGGTAGACAGCTATGTCTAAACCACCATTTCATTTTGAAGGTTTGCGTTGGAATGCTGGTATATGTGAAATACCTTCCTCTTGATTAGTATTTGAACATTGAACAGCATCTTTGGACTGATGTCTACAGTTGTACAGAATATCTGGGGTGATGGCTCATTGATTCGTTTGTATCTGCAATAGTGCTTTAATGTTCTTATCTGGAATTAACCTAGAATGGCATTTGTTTGTTGCACAGTTGAGCCTGCAGTGGTATTTTATATTGGAACAACTGAACATTGACTGTTGTTTTAATAAAGAACAGTTCAGTTTGGAGTGGTGATTTAGAGGTGTGTTCAGAGTGATGCTTCATTTGACTGCTGGTATATGAAGCAGTGTTTATTGTTAAGCAGTTGTACTTGAATGGTGTATTATTGTTGAAAAGCTCCATCTGTGAACACATTTTATTGATGAACAGGTGCAGATGTAAAGGGTTTTAGTCCTTGGCTTGATCCCGTATGCTTTGTGTTGTGCACTATTTCATTCTATAATTATTTTTATATTGGAGACCGCGTCCCCAGTTCTCTTTTATTGTCCACCGGTTGTGTCTAGAAGAGTGTTTTATTGTGTAATGGTTCTTTGCACGATGTTTCTGATTGTTAATTGTTTCTTGGGCGGTATTGTTTTGTTCAGGACTTGTATCAGGATAGACATTTATTATTGACTTAGATATGCAACATCATGTTATTACTAAAACAATTTCATGGAGTGGTGGATCATTGTTCAAGATTGGTGTCCAGAGTGGTGCTTTTTATTGATTGATTGTGTGTATATAGTTTAGTGCTTTATTGTGACAACGATTGCAACTGGGATGACATTGTATTGTTCACTGAATAAACTATGATGTTTCATTGTTTTGAGAATGGCGATTTGACCAATCGTCTCTATAGTGATTGTTTTATGGTTGAACACTGGTATCTAGAATCGTGTTTTATTGGTTTTCCGATTGCGATTAATATATTCTATTGTGCTCGTGTGTTTCTGGAATGGTTAGAAAGATGGACAGTGGTATAGAGAATCTATTTACTGTTGACTGCTTGCATCTAACCTGCCATTTTTTTTTCTAACATTGAGTCTGGAAGAATGCTTTGTTGGTAATTGTTTTTACCTGGAACACTGCTTACTTGCTAATGGTATGCTCCAAGAATGTAGCTTTATGATTGTGCAATTTCAATCTGAATCATGTTTTGTTATTCATCGTTTACATCTAGAATATTTCTTTTTATTGTTCATAGTTTCTGGAGGTTTTTCTCCACTTAATTGTAGGCTTGTTTTTATTCTGGATTGGTTTTATGCAGGTGTGTTAGTATTTGGTTTTATCTGTTTTTGTATTTCATATGCCATAGCTTGAATGTAGAATATGTCTTACTGATATTTATTAAACAATTGTTTGTGAAATTTTGTTAATTGAAAGCTTTATCTGGAATATCATTTTATGGAGATGTGTGTAAGTTATTAAAAGTTGTTTTAATTCCACGTGATATAATGTTCTGTTTTGAGATACTTGAGCGTCAGATGATTCCTACATTTCATCCGACATCGGGTCCTTCTTACTCAGCATTCCAGTTTCAAACAACATTTTTACACTCATTCATCATTTACCAAAGCTTCTATTTAGGTGCCATCAATTTCAATAATTGACTTTTCAGAGAATGAGTGATTGGGCTTTGTGCCAGGACTGAGAGCCACTCCCATGGATTAGAGACAACGGGGTGTGTCAGGGATGATAGCCTGGAGTATATTCAGACATGTAGATGCATATATAAAGGTAGTACACGACACAACACTTGTGGATACATTTCTGAAGTTGCTGTTCCAGCTATTTGTGGCGGGTGGATGTTTTAATGATTCATAGTGTGGCATTTTCTGAGGTCAGATACTGTGGACTTACCTCACTCTGGGAGCACTTCCTAAGAAGGATTGCTTTAAGGATTTGTTTTTCTGCTGGGCTGGGGTTTTTGAGTGTTCAACTACTAAACAATTGCCACAAATTAATGAGAGAGCAGCCACGTTTTAAGCTGCTTTCTAAAAGCTGTCAGCTTGTTCTGGCATTGTTAAAGAAAAATAAGAGAGTCCACTTGGTAGCCCCTGAAAGGCAAGGGGTCTAAAGCCTTGTTGGGATTTTTGTTATCTGAGGAACTGTAAGGAATTGAGCAGAGGATGGCCGTAAAGTTCCTGAAGAGGAGCAGGAAGTAAGCAATTGTTTGATATCTGCCGGGCCCTAATTGTGTAAATCCATAAAAACGATTACAATTATAATATATCACATTTTACCTATAATTTCATCCTTTTCTATGACAACAGAGATCGCTTTGGCAGCAAGAGTTTGCCCAGCATCCCTTTAATGTTGCATGGGCAAAATATAGAGGCCATACCAAAGTTTCCATTCTTATATGTTGTGAACATAAGTGCTGAGTCATTAGAAACAGTAACAAGACATCTGCTGAGGCAAACACAAGGCTGATGCTGGGCATAAGCAGAATGGATGGATGTAAAATGGTTCGTGTGAGACGTAAGTTAGGTACATAGATAGGGGCCAAGGATTAGATTTCATCCAGATCTTAAAATCACCCAGTAGTAAGAACTTACAGGAGTCAAGAATAAAGTCAGACATATAGTCTACAAAAACGTGCAAGGATGACGTTGCACAGTCAGGTGGGTGATAAACCAACACCCTGGAAATTGTAAAGAAGACTGTAAGAGAAAATGAAAAAGATAACGTCTCAACCTTCGACAATTCATCAGGCTCAGAGACTGGCTTCCTAAAGTTCACTTTATTGGGTTATTTATTTATTTAAAGAGTTTTATATAGCACTGGCTAGACCCAAGGGTATCAGAGCACTTTACATTGGGTTCTACAATGTAACAGAAAATGATAACAATTACATAACAAAGTATTCTGTAACCTACAGGTACACCATCAGTGCTTAATTTGAGCCAGTGCTTTCCGGTGTTCGGCACTGGCATTTAATTGTCAACACCAACACTTGTGACAGTCTGCCAAATGCTGGCACTGTTGTCTAATTTAGAAATGAGGACAACAACAGTTGTTTATTTGTTCAATTCACCTAAACAAGGACTAATGCCTGTCACCCAAGCCTTTATTATGACTTTTTAGGAATAGATGGCATAGCCACACTTGTAGGAGTGTGATGTTAAGTAGTTGTGTTGATACTGCGATTCACAGAGGAAGCAGGGGCAATGGGTGACTCAAGCTGCAGTGATCGCCTGACCAGGCCCCTCCCACATATGTTATTTACAAATTAAGCACTGACTGAGATAACTTTGTTCAAAGTTCCAGTTATAAAACAAAATACTCAAATCATATTGTCTAATAAAATAAAGTGTGAATTTAGAGTGTTTCATAGAAGATATATGTTGAATGAATGAATAGAGGGACTTATAAAGCACACAGCTACTACTAGAGTGTCCCTGTGCTAGACCCAGAAGGCAGGTGGACCAGCTTAGTCTTTAAACAAGTGGGTGTTCAGGCGTCAGAAGAGCTGCAGCCATTTCAATGTAAATTCCAGTGGGTGGCAGTATTGTGAGTAAAAGAATGGCACAGCTTACCCAGAAAAATGCCCTTTGTACTTACCAGCAATCTTCATTACTCAGAGTCATCGTCATCCCTGACACAGTTCTGGTTGCCATCCTCCCTCACGGAGGTGGGATTGATGATATTTTGCTTTCTGTTGTGTTTTTAATGTTTCCCCTTTATGCGATGGCTGGGTAACGGCAGCCATCTTGGGGGAATTATTTTGTTGGCCAGGGAATATTTTCTGCAGTTTTAAGATAACATCTCATGTTTAAGGTCAGGGTCAGGGAAGACAGACGAGGAGAAAATGGTATGTGAGTAGGTCAGCTGTGGAAGACATTTTTGGGAATAAGACACTGTGCTGAGAGCCATCCCAGAATGGACGATGTCAAGGCAGTTTCCTGGGGTGCGGACTTGAGCAGGCAGGCTTGCCTTTGGCCTGCTGATGGCATGCCTGCTGAGCGGTCACTCAGATGGACAATTTAAATAATCCTCACTGAACATAGTCAGAGTTTGCATAAACTTCGCGTTCTCAGCGTAACGTGGAATATGCAAAAATCTGCAAGGTCCGCCAACAGAGCGGAGTTCTCTGCCCACGGTTAATTGCTCCTTGCTTTTCCGACTTTGCATGTATAAAGCAGGAAAAGGTTTTTAGCGTGTCTAGGCATAGTACTTTGTACTTGAAGGGTACCGTTCCTGTACAAAACCTCTGCCAGACACACACCTTTGTGCTATGGCGCTAATGAATGTGAGAATGTGCATGGTGTTCAGTACCTGAAATCTGCACCCGCCCTAGGGAGGTGAGCGGAGAGGGCCATATCTCTGTGAATATCGCTCTTTCATGCTCCCTCCCTGCTACGCAATGCAGTGCAGCCTCTTTGGGAGCTGTGCTGCATTCCGTAACAGTTTTCAGACTTTTGCCCAAAATGTGAAGTCTTATTTTCACCATATATATCTGCTTTTCACTGCTCAAGGAGTGAAGTCGTGGGTGAGCCCGGACGGAGACCTCCGCTTCGCCCGCGGAATGAGCAGAGATTTGCCTCCTCCGAGTTCTGCGGAGAAGGCAAATCTCTGCACACTCCATGGCTGAGCGGAGCTGGCTAGCACCCGCCTCCACCCCGATATAAACAAATATTTATAAATGACATCAAAGTAAAGAAAAACAACTTACCTGGACTGTGGCGACCCCGGGCTGCCCTCCTCCTGTTTCTTGCCGCCTCTACGAGCACTGTGCATCTTCCATCTGTTATTGTCATCAGCTGTGCATTCCGGAATGTTGACAGGTCATTCGCTGGGACTGACACGAGAGGGGGTTCACTCAAGGGGTGCCTTGTCACCCTCTCGCAGAGTGATGGAGCACGAACTTACAATAAATAGGGACTGGTAATACAGATTCACGTGGAGTCCTCTTTACAGACTGCAGCTGAGGCTTCCTCCACCTCTAATGCTCTCAGCCTCTCTTGTGCAAAGAGCCAAGCCATAGAAGGACCTAAGAAGCCAGGGCAAAGCTCATGGAATTCCCCAATCTCTGTGATTTCAGGTAACTTTTTTAGGTATGCATGGATAATGTGCAATTCCAGCTGGAGATGGGTTCGCCTAGAACATGTCTTGCCGAGAGATATTTCCTGCATGAACCGGTCTCCTGATGGTATTTTCTGAAACGTTTTTTGTGAGGGACGTGCTAAGCACAAAAAGTGAAGCACAATACCGGTGAGTCAGATTCCGCTATTAAAGAATATTTTTATCTTATAATTTCTTCAAACTACTCATCTTACCATAGCCCTTTGGCCTCTATTTTGTTCACATTAGGAGTTTTGTTGGATTCGGTTTGTGCCTGCACATCTGCTCTCTCTGGTCAGAGGTTTGAGTCCACCTACACAGATGTAATGCTCTCGTAGGCGCTAGAAGTAGGGGTACAGGGGGGGTGTCGCAGCATCCCCAAAATACACAATGTGGGATTTCAGAAGATGAGTGAGCAATACAAATATCTTTAGATATTGTTTGAATCTTGTCACATTTACTGTGGATTTCAAGCTTGAGGGCAAATGTCAGGCCCTGCCTTCTCACAAAATGGTGCTTATTCATTCAAAATGGAGATCATTTTTTTACTTCTCTTTCTCTGACTGCAATCTGAGAGAATATTGTAAAGTCAAGTATGTGTCAACATTGCTGGGGTACAGGGACTGTGAAAGGAAAGGCTGCAGGATGCCATTATTTTAAAACAACACAAGTTAAATATCTGTAAATTAACTGTACAAATATTTCAAAATATATCAGCATTTAGCAAAGGACGAAAGAAGCACAGATTTTGTAATGCTGATGTATGACACAAACAAATATTTGATTAGGATTCAAACAAATTAGCACACTTTTCGTTGGTCATTTCCTTGGTCATGGGCACAGGGTAAAAATTTGCTGAGACCCAATTTCCACACAGTATCGTGGGTACGCTGTATAGTTTTACCGGTACAACTGTATGCCTATGGAATTGTAGTGGCCATTTCAATGGAAAATGTGCTGTCTGTAAATGCCAGTGTGCTGCCTCGCAATGTGTTAATAATATATTTTCAGTCAGTGTCCCCCCACAGCCCGCCCCCACAATGCACTACCAGCTACATACCACACCATTACCACTTTGCTGCTGAAAATTGTTCCAGCTCCCCTGAATGTTCTAATCATAACTTTTTGTCTCCACAGTTGGACAAACCTCACCAGATACCACAACTGCAGCTGCCAGTAAGTTAAGCCTCTTATGACTTTCATTTCTTTACATTTCTACTTCTTTTAGACACATTTCTTGAAGTCTTTACAAACACACCTAGGCACTGGTTCATTGAACACCTTCCCTCCATATCTAGCGCCTTGAAACAAATCAGGCATCTCCTTTCTCAGGGCTCAGCTTTTAGACCCTTTTATCTTCCTGCTCCTCCATCACCCAGCCCCTTGCTGTCATATTTATGTACTCCACTAAACCAATCAGCACCCTCCAAACACACTTTATCCTAATCCAAATGCCACTAAATATTTATTATGTTTAAGAATCATCCATCCGAGGTTGCACCATCTAAAGAAAGACACACCATTGAATGCAGGTCTGTGCCCCTGACCTTTAACACCAAGATGGAATTAGCCTAAGCCTGGTGACCTGCAGCCCCTCCCCCTTTAATGGAAAAGAGAAGATGTCTCTACTCCAAGTCTGCCTAGTAGTAGCCCATTCTTTATGTTTAGTATTCTGTGGTCTTTGCTGCACCCACTTGTGCCTGGGTTGTGCCCTCAAGCCCAGAAATGACTAGATCAAAGGAATGAAGGGATGCTGCTGACACTAATTATAAACTAGCATAATGTCTTCTATATATAGTTCTTCTCATTGGTGCAAAGCAACAGGCAAAGTAAACTTCTAGTCCAGTTATATATTGTATATTATGTAAGTTATGCACCTTAAGCTATCATTAATGTATACATTGTCCCTGCTTAAGTAACATAAACGCTCATCGGTAGAAAAGTAGAATGGTACTTAGTCTGAACAAAAGCTCCTCTTGACTTCCACTGGAGGTGAGGCAAAAGGTGCACTACACAGCCAACATGTTTTTCGCCCTTCTAATTCACACAGACTTGGGGCTTCCTCAGGGTTACAGCAATAATCAGCACATATATAAGAGAAACAATGGTCACACTAGTGTCACTGGAATTGTGCTAATCGACTTATATAATTGTCTCATTTATGAGATAGTGCATAAAGCATGAGATAAGCTATTTTTGGAGCTGAAAAAAATAATTTTAAAGTGAAAAAACTTACTGATCATAATTAGAAATGGAGAGCAAGGAATTTCTAAAGGAAAAATGCAGTAGATTCTTGAGTAAAGTTTTCTACTAGAACTGAGTTCCCCCAGAGTACTGAAGCCAGAAGGAGTTTCTCTATAGTAATCCCTCTCATAGTACTGGAGGGGATCTACTGCTAAAATGAGGGCAGTGCGTAAATGAAGTACAAACTCAGATTTCAGTGGGCAGTAACAATAGCGGAGGGTTTATGGATGACTGTAATTGCTGGTATTACACAAATTATTATACAAAACAGGATATTGTACAAAGTATTATACAAAAACAGGTTTGAATCAAATTCATTGGGGTAAGTGGCAGAGCGTGGAAAACCGTGAGTGGTGCTTGGATAAAGGGGTTGGAGGTCCCCAACTAGGTTTGGCAAGATTTGGAGGAGGGTTGAGTTTTGGGGTTAGGTACATATCACAGAAAGTTGTCTAGTTAGACCTATAGCCAATATTACTTTGGGGGTATAGTTAGAATGTTGTTTTATTTTCATGAATATGGGAGACAATGAAACTTCTAAAGATAGAGGTGATGGGAAGACAAGAGAAGGAAGGTCCAAGTATTGTCTGTGAGAGAAGCCTCTAAATTTGCACTGCTTTGGGAGATAAGCAATCGTCTATTGTTTTTACCTGTATCAGAGCTAAATGAGATACAAGAATGGTGATATAGGGTAAAAATCATTTGTGACCATGTAGAGAAATGTTGGATAAGGGTTGCAGTGATTACAGACAAGATCTGGGTCCTAATTTATTATTATAAGGCAGATGTGCCAGTGGTGAGGCACACCTGTTGGGAATAGTAAAATTACTTTACCTCAATTCTCTCAAAAAGAAAAGCCTTAAAACATGAAAAGAATTCCATTAAAGGTCTTTACTGACTACTCAGATTTTGAATTACCTATAAGAGAGTAGGCCAAAATAATCAGAGGAAGCCATCTCGTGGACAGGTCAGTTTGCAGTAAATGGTCACCAGGTGGTCTGGAAGCCAATACGACGAAACTGACAATAAAACCAGACTTCCAGACAAGAGATTGACTGGCGGAAGCGCAAAGCATTCTTGTCACGGTGACATGATGGGGCATGCTGTAATCGACTCCTGCATAAACATATTGGGGGGAGAAAGAAAAACAGGGTTGAAGAACACTAGACCACCCTCTCTCTTTAATGACCAGGAACTGACTCGCCTGTGTCTAGTGGTACGTGCTTTGCACATCTTCTTTAAAGACCAGGAAAAGAGCCACCTGTTCCTAACCTGAGCTCTGGACTGCCCTCTGTATTTAATGACCAGGAAAGGACCGACTTTCCCTTGTGGCACGAACTCTGCACCACCCTCTCCTTTTAATGACATGAAACAGACCCGCCTGTTCCTAGTGACATAAGCTCTCCACTTCCCTCTCTCTTTGACCATAAAAGGACACACCTGTCCCTAGTGGCACGACCTCTGCACCACCCTCTCTCTTTGACCAGTAAAGGACGCACCTGTCCCTAGTGGCAAGACCTCTGCATCAACCTCTCTCTTTGACCAGTAAAGGACACACCTGTCCCTAGTGGCACGACCTCTGCACCACCCTCTCTCTTTGACCATAAAAGGACACACCTGTCCCTAGTGGCACGACCTCTGCACCACTCTCTCTCTTTGACCAGTAAAGGACACACCTGTCTCTAGTGGCACGACCACTGCACCACCCTCTCTCTTTGACCAGTAAAGGACACACCTGTCCCTAGTAGCACGACCTCTGCACCACCTTCTCTCTTTGACCAGTAAAGGACGCATCTGTCCATAGGGGCACAAGCTCTGCATCACCCTCTCTCTTTGACCAGTAAAGGACACACCAGTCCCTAGGGGCACGAGCTCTGTACCCCCTCTCTCTCTTTGACCAGTAAAGGATGTACCTGACACCAGCGGCACAACCTCTGCACTGCGCTATCTCTTTAAAGGACAGGAAGGGCCCCACCTTTCTCTAGCCTGGAGCCCTGTAATCCCTCCATTTCTAGCAACCAGGTAAAGACCATGCAAATCCTAGAAACCTGGGGCTATATAACCCTACTTTTAAGGGTCACGAACAATAAAATCTCCTGCAACCAGTGGCCAGGAGCTATTGACTTCCTCTCAGTCTAAGGGTCAGTAAAGCACTGAACCAGCTTGACCCTAGTGACATATATATCTCAGCATCTCCTTATCGACTAATGACCAGGGCACTGCCTGGTGACAAGGAGCCATGTAAACACCAGAAGCTAGACCTTTCTGACACCCTCTCTCTATATCTAATGTCCAGGACTGGACTCACCAGCCCTTAGTGGTGATTGTAGGGGGGGCTGTGTCACCCGTAGCTTTATGCTTGGACAGAGCAGCCTATCTTCAGCAAACTAGACCTAAAATAGACACTTGAGTCAGTGCAAAGGAATCTCTCTATGCAAGTCAGTTTAGTGTACAGACATCTTACTGCTGTCTCTGCTTGATATACTGTGTAATGCTAGCTGCTGAGAAATGCTCCCTTTAGTTGGCTCTTGTCTAGCTTGACACCTTTGCTCTCTCCTGCTGCAAGGGTCATATTTCTGGTGGAGCTCCCTTCTCTTAGATTTGCTCCTGCCGGATGGTAGTGGTCCAGTTTGGTACCCGTGGTCACCTTGGTTGGCTATGCTCTCTTCTGCTGCCCACCCCCTCTGGCTGCTTGTTCTCTAGCCTTCTGTGCCCCAGTCAGAAGGCGGGGGTTCAGTTCTATCTCCTTGGCTG
The DNA here is from genome assembly GCF_964263255.1 of Lissotriton vulgaris. Taxonomy (NCBI): domain Eukaryota; kingdom Metazoa; phylum Chordata; class Amphibia; order Caudata; family Salamandridae; genus Lissotriton; species Lissotriton vulgaris. The sequence continues at coordinate 990,352,477 of NC_141694.1, forward strand.
CGCTCCCTTCTGCTGCCAAACCTATTGTGCTCTATTTGTTGTGCTCTAGTCAGATGGCTGTGGTTCTGTTCTTCTTTATTGGCTGTGCTCCCTGCTGCTGTACACCCTCTCATGCAATATTCTGCTGTGGTTGTCCTCTCTTTTCCTGGCTGTACAACATGTTAGTGGCTTTGATCAAACTTGCTATTCATGAGCCTACATTTGTGTCTGCTCCATCATACTGGCTATGCTCCCAGATGCTAGATGCTCTGCCTGCTGATTCTGTGCCTTGCAGCAGGATCTGTTCCATCTGGACATCTCTGCTCACTGCTGTTACCTCAGAGATACTCTGCTGGTTGTGCTTCCTTCAGCTGGCTCCAGTCCCTTTAAGCAACTATGCTCCCTTCTGGTAACTGGGTTATTTAAAGACGTTAGGGTTCCCTTTAGATGTCACTGCTTCAGCAGGCCGGTTGTGCTCCCTCTGTCATCTTTACTTACTGCTTCTGAGCAGCTCTTACCTGCTGCTTATGCTCTCTCGGCTGGCTGCTGTCCCGTCAGACCATGCAGCTAGATGTCTCTTATAATTTTACTTGTATGCTGTCCATCTTGTATCATCATGTCCCCTCGTTCTGCTTGGTGCTTTGCCCATTTCAGCTCACATCCAGCCTGTTGCCACTCGGGCTGTGTTTATGCATGCTGGTGGTTTTTCCTTTAAAAACGGAATTAACTTTAATACTTGATGGAAATAACCTCCAAAAATGGTCTTATTTTGTGCATTAGCAACACCAACACCAGCTGCCACAACAGCAGTAACAACCGCAGCAACAACAGCCACCACTACAGCTGACACTACAGCAGCAACAACCGCTGGTACAACAGCAGCAAGAACGGCTGATACAACAGCAACAACTGCTATCACTACAGCAGCTACAACAGCTGGTACAACTGCAGCAACAACAGCCATCACTGCAACTGCCACTACAGAACCAAAAACAGTAGCTACCACTGCAGCCACAACAGCAATAACAACAATAGCCACAACTGCAGCCACAGCAGCAGCAACAACAGATACAACAACAGCCCCAACAACAGGTGAAACTACAGCTGCCACTACAGCAGCAACAACTGCTGCTACAACAGCAGCAACAACGGCTGCTACAACAGAAGCAACAACGGCTGATACAACAGCAACAACTGCTGTTACTACAGAAGCTACAACAGCTGGTACAACTGCAGCAACAACAGCCATCACTACAGCTGCCACTACAGAACCAACAACAGTAGCTACCACTGCAGCCACAACAGAAATACCAACAATAGCCACAACTGCAGCCACATCAGCAGCAACAACAGATACAACAACAGCCCCAACAACAGGTGAAACTACAGCTGCCACTACAGCAGCAACAACGGCTGCTCCAACAGCAGCAACAATGGCTGCTACAACAGCAAAAACTGCTGCCATTACAGCAGCTACAATGGCTGGTACAACTGCAGCAACAACAGCCATCACTACAGCTGACACTGCAGAACCAACAACAGTAGCTACCACTGCAGCCACAACAGCAATAGCAACAATAGCCACAACTGCAGCCACAACAGAAGCAACAACAGATACAACAACAGGTGAAACTACAGCTGCCACAACAGCAGCAACAACGGCTGCTACAACAGCAGCAACAACCGCTGGTACAACAGCAGTAACAACGGCTGATACAACAGCAACAACTGCTGTCACTACAGCAGCTACAATAGCTGGCACAACTGCAGCAACAACAGCCATCACTACAGCTGCCACTACAGAACCAACAACAGTAGCTACCACTGCAGCCACAACAGCAATAACAACAATAGCCACAACTGCAGCCAAAACAGCAGCAACAACAGATACAACAACAGGTGAAACTACAGCTGCCACAACAGCAGCAACAACGGCTGCTACAACAACAGCCCCAACAACTGGTGAAACTACAGCTGCCACTACAGCAGCAACAATGGCTGCTACAACAGCAGCAACAACGGCTGCCACAACAGCAGCAACAACGGCTGATACAACAGCAACAACTGCTGTCACTGCAGCAGCTACAACAGCTGGTACAACTGCAGCAACAACAGCCATCACGACAGCTGCCACTACAGAACCAACAACAGTAGCTACCACTGCAGCCACAACAGCAATAACAACAATAGCCACAACTGCAGCCACAACAGCAGCAACTACAGATACAACAACAGCCCCATCAACAGGTGAAACTACAGCTGCCACTACAGCAGCAACAACGGCTGCTCCAACAGCAGCAACAATGGCTGCTACAACAGCAAAAACTGCTGCCATTACAGCAGCTACAATGGCTGGTACAACTGCAGCAACAACAGCCATCACTACAGCTGACACTGCAGAACCAACAACAGTAGCTACCACTGCAGCCACAACAGCAATAGCAACAATAGCCACAACTGCAGCCACAACAGAAGCAACAACAGATACAACAACAGGTGAAACTACAGCTGCCACAACAGCAGCAACAACGGCTGCTACAACAGCAGCAACAACCGCTGGTACAACAGCAGTAACAACGGCTGATACAACAGCAACAACTGCTGTCACTACAGCAGCTACAACAGCTGGCAAAACTGCAGCAACAACAGCCATCACTACAGCTGCCACTACAGAACCAACAACAGTAGCTACCACTGCAGCCACAACAGCAATAACAACAATAGCCACAACTGCAGCCAAAACAGCAGCAACAACAGATAGAACAACAGCCCCAACAACAGGTGAAACTACAGCTGCCACTACAGCAGCAACAACGGCTGCTACAACAGCAGCAACAACGGCTGCCACAACAGCAGCAACAACGGCTGATACAACAGCAACAACTGCTGTCACTGCAGCAGCTACAACAGCTGGTACAACTGCAGCAACAACAGCCATCACGACAGCTGCCACTACAGAACCAACAACAGTAGCTACCACTGCAGCCACAACAGCAATAACAACAATAGCCACAACTGCAGCCAAAACAGCAGCAACAACAGATACAACAACAGCCCCAACAACAGGTGAAACTACAGCTGCCACTACAGCAGCAACAACGGCTGCTACAACAGCAGCAACAACGGCTGCCACAACAGCAGCAACAACGGCTGATACAACAGCAACAACTGCTGTCACTGCAGCAGCTACAACAGCTGGTACAACTGCAGCAACAACAGCCATCACAACAGCTGCCACTACAGAACCAACAACAGTAGCTACCACTGCAGCCACAACAGCAATAACAACAATAGCCACAACTGCAGCCACAACAGCAGCAACTACAGATACAACAACAGCCCCATCAACAGGTGAAACTACAGCTGCCACTACAGCAGCAACAACGGCTGCTCCAACAGCAGCAACAATGGCTGCTACAACAGCAAAAACTGCTGCCATTACAGCAGCTACAATGGCTGGTACAACTGCAGCAACAACAGCCATCACTACAGCTGACACTGCAGAACCAACAACAGTAGCTACCACTGCAGCCACAACAGCAATAGCAACAATAGCCACAACTGCAGCCACAACAGAAGCAACAACAGATACAACAACAGGTGAAACTACAGCTGCCACAACAGCAGCAACAACGGCTGCTACAACAGCAGCAACAACCGCTGGTACAACAGCAGTAACAACGGCTGATACAACAGCAACAACTGCTGTCACTACAGCAGCTACAACAGCTGGCACAACTGCAGCAACAACAGCCATCACTACAGCTGCCACTACAGAACCAACAACAGTAGCTACCACTGCAGCCACAACAGCAATAACAACAATAGCCACAACTGCAGCCAAAACAGCAGCAACAACAGATACAACAACAGCCCCAACAACAGGTGAAACTACAGCTGCCACTACAGCAGCAACAACGGCTGCTACAACAGCAGCAACAACGGCTGCCACAACAGCAGCAACAACGGCTGATACAACAGCAACAACTGCTGTCACTGCAGCAGCTACAACAGCTGGTACAACTGCAGCAACAACAGCCATCACGACAGCTGCCACTACAGAACCAACAACAGTAGCTACCACTGCAGCCACAACAGCAATAACAACAATAGCCACAACTGCAGCCACAACAGCAGCAACTACAGATACAACAACAGCCCCATCAACAGGTGAAACTACAGCTGCCACTACAGCAGCAACAACGGCTGCTACAACAGCAGCAACAATGGCTGCTACAACAGCAAAAACTGCTGCCATTACAGCAACTACAATGGCTGGTACAACTGCAGCAACAACAGCCATCACTACAGCTGCTTCTACAGAACCAACAACAGTAGCTACCACTGCAGCCGCAACTGAAATAACAACAATAGCCACAACTGCAGCCACAACAGCAGCAACAACAGATACAACAACAGCCCCAACAACAGGTGAAACTTCAGCTGCCACTACAGAAGCAACAACGGCTGCTACAACAGCAGCAACAACGGCTGATACAACAGCAGCAACAACGGCTGATACAACAGCAACAACTGCTATCACTACAGCAGCTATAACAGCTGGTACAACTGCAGCAACAACAGCCATCACTACAGCTGCCACTACAGAACCAACAACAGTAGCTACCACTGCAGCCACAACAGCAATAACAACAATAGCCACAACTGCAGCCAAAACAGCAGCAACAACAGATACAACAACAGCCCCAACAACAGGTGAAACTACAGCTGCCACTACAGCAGCAACAACGGCTGCTACAACAGCAGCAACAACGGCTGCCACAACAGCAGCAACAACGGCTGATACAACAGCAACAACTGCTGTCACTGCAGCAGCTACAACAGCTGGTACAACTGCAGCAACAACAGCCATCACGACAGCTGCCACTACAGAACCAACAACAGTAGCTACCACTGCAGCCACAACAGCAATAACAACAATAGCCACAACTGCAGCCACAACAGCAGCAACTACAGATACAACAACAGCCCCATCAACAGGTGAAACTACAGCTGCCACTACAGCAGCAACAACGGCTGCTACAACAGCAGCAACAATGGCTGCTACAACAGCAAAAACTGCTGCCATTACAGCAACTACAATGGCTGGTACAACTGCAGCAACAACAGCCATCACTACAGCTGCTTCTACAGAACCAACAACAGTAGCTACCACTGCAGCCGCAACTGAAATAACAACAATAGCCACAACTGCAGCCACAACAGCAGCAACAACAGATACAACAACAGCCCCAACAACAGGTGAAACTTCAGCTGCCACTACAGAAGCAACAACGGCTGCTACAACAGCAGCAACAACGGCTGATACAACAGCAGCAACAACGGCTGATACAACAGCAACAACTGCTATCACTACAGCAGCTATAACAGCTGGTACAACTGTAGCAACAACAGCCATCAATACAGCTGCCACTACAGAACCAACAACAGTAGCTACCACTGCAGCAATAACAACAATAGCCACAACTGCAGCCACAACAGCAGCAACAACAGATACAACAGCCCCAACAACAGGTGAAACTACAGCTGCCACTACAGTAGCAACAACGGCTGCTACAACGGCAGCAACAATGGCTGCTACAACAGCAAAAACTGCTGCCATTATAGCAGCTACAATGGCTGGTACAACTGCAGCAACAGCAGCCATCACTACAGCTGCCACTACAGAACTAACAACAGTAGCTACCACTGCAGCCACAACAGCAATAACAACAATAGCCACAACTGCAGCCACAACAGCAGCAACAACAGATACAACAACAGCCCCAACAACAGGTGAATGCGTTAATAATATATTTTCAGTCAGTGTCCCCCCACAGCCCGCCCCCAAAATGCACTGCCAGCTACATACCACACCATTACCACTATGCTGCTGAGTAGGCATGGCTCATTTATCTATCATTGTTCTTTCTGATATGCTGGGGTTTGCCATTATCCCTAGAACTTCAGTGATGTAAAACTGATGGCAACCCTCACCAGGAAAATAGTTCCAGCTCCCCTGAATGTTCTAATCATAACTTTTTGTCCACAGTTGGACAAACCTCACCAGATACCACAACTGCAGCTGCCAGTAAGTTAAGCCTCTTATGCCTTTCATTTCTTTACATTTCTACTTCTTTTAGACACATTTCCCGAAGTCTTTACAAACACACCTAGGCGCTGGTTCATTGAACACCTTCCCTCCATTTCTAGCGCCTTGAAACAAATCAGGCATCTCCTTTCTCAGGGCTCAGCTTTTAGACCCTTTTACCTTCCTGCTTCTCCATCACCCACCCCCTTGCTGTCATATTTATGTACTCCACTAGACCAATCAGCACCCTCCAAACACACTTTATCCTAATCCAAATACCACTAAATATTTATTATGTTTAAGAATCATCCATCCGAGGTTGCACCATCTAAAGAAAGATACACCATTGAATGCAGGTCTGTGCCCCTGACCTTTAACACCAAGATGGAGTTAGCCTAAGTCTGGTGACCTGCAGCCACTCCCCCCTTTAATGGAAAAAAAGCAGATGTCTCTACTCCAAGTCTGCCTAGTAGTAGCCCATTCTTTATGTTTAGTAGTCTGTGGTCTTTGCTGCACCCACTTGTGCCTGGGTTGTGACCTCAAGCCCAGAAATGACTAGATCAAAGGAATGAAGGGATGCTGCTGACACTAATTAAAAACTAGCATAATGTCTTCTATATATAGTTCCTCTCATTGGTGCAAAGCAACAGGCAAAGTAAACACCTAGTCCAGTTATATATTGTATATTATGTAAGTTATGCACCTTAAGCTATCATGAATGTATACATTGTCCCTGCTTAAGTAACATAAACGCTCATCAGTAGAAAAGTAGAATGGTACTTAGTCTGAACAAATGCTCCTCTTAACTTCCACTGGAGGTGAGGCAAAAGGTGCACTACACAGCCAACACGTGTTTCGCTCTTCTAATGCACACAGACTTGGGGCTTCCTCAGGGTTACAGCAATAATCAACACATATATAAGAGAAACAGTGGTCACACTAGTGTCACTGGAATTGTGCTATCAACTTATATAATTGTCTCATTTATGAGATAGTGTATAAAGCATGAGATAAGCTATTTTTGGAGGTGAAAAAAATAATTTTAAAGTAAAAAAAACTTACTGATCATAATTAGAAATGGAGAGCAAGGAATTTCTAAAGGAAAAATGCAGTAGATTCTTGAGTAAAGTTTTCTACTAGAACTGAGTTTCCCCAGAGTACTGAACCCAGAAGGAGTTTCTCTATAGTAATCCCTCTCATAGTACTGGAGGGAATCTACTGCTAAAATGAGGGCAGTGCGTAAATGAAGTATAAACTCAGATTTGAGTGGGCAGTAATAATAGCTGAGTGTTTATGGACGACTGTAATTGCGGGTATTACACAAATTATTATACAAAACAGGATATTGTACAAAGTATTATACAAAAACAGGTTTGAATCAAATTCATTGGGGTAAGTGGCAGAGCATAGAAAACCATGAGTAGTGCTTGGATAAAGGGGTTGGAGGTCGCCAACTAGGTTTGGCAAGATTTGGAGGAGGGTTGAGTTTTGGGGTTAGGGATATATCACAGAAAGTTGTCTAGTTAGACCTATAGCCAATATTACTTTGGGGGTATAGTTAGAATGTTGTTTTATTTTCAAGAATATGGGAGACAATGAAACTTCTAAAGATAGAGGTGATGGGAAGACAAGAGAAGGAAGGTCCAAGTATTGTCTGTGAGAGAAGCCTCTAAATTTGCACTGCTTTGGGAGATAAGCCATCGTCTATTGTTTTTACCTGTATCAGGGCTAAATGAGATACAAGAATGGTGATGTAGGGTAAAAATCATTTGCGACCGTGTAGAGAAATGTTGGATAAGGGTTGCAGTGATTACAGACAGGATCCGGGTCCTAATTTATTATTATAAGGCAGATGTGCCAGTGGTGAGGCACACCGGTTGGGAATAGTAAAATTACTTTACCTCAATTCTTTCAAAAAGAAAAGCCTTAAAATATGAAAAGAATTCCATAAAAGGTCTTGCAGACTACTCAGATTTTGAATTACCTATAAGAGAGTAGGCCAAAATAATAAGAGGAAGCCATCTCGTGGACAGGTCAGTTTGCAGTAAATGGTCACCAGGTGGTCTGGAAGCCAATACGATGAAACTGACAATAAAACCAGACTTCCAGACAGGAGATTGACCGGCGGAAGCGCAAAGCATTCTTGTCACGGTGACATGATGGGGCATGCTGTAATCGACTCCTGCATAAACATATTGGGGGGAGAAAGAAAAACAGGGTTGAAGAAGACTAGACCACCCTCTCTCTTTAATGACCAGGAACTGACTCGCCTGTGTCTAGTGGTATGTGCTTTGCACGTCTTCTTTAAAGACCAGGAAAAGAGCCACCTGTTCCTAACCTGAGCTCTGGACTGCCCTCTGTATTTAATGACCAGGAAAGGACCGACTTTCCCTTGTGGCACGAACTCTGCACCACCCTCTCCCTTTAATGACAAGAAACAGACCCGCCTGTTCCTAGTGACATAAGCTCTCCACCACCCTCTCTCTTTGACCATAAAAGGACACACCTGTCCCTAGTGGCACGACCTTTGCACCACCCTCTCTCTTTGACCAGTAAAGGACGCACCTGTCCCTAGTGGCAAGACCTCTGCATCACCCTCTCTCTTTGACCAAATAAAGGACACACCTGTCCCTAGTGGCACGACCTCTGCACCACCCTCTCTCTATGACCAGTAAAGGACGCATCTGTCCCTAGGGGCACAAGCTCTGCACCACCCTCTCTCTTTGACCAGTAAAGGACACACCCATCCCTAGTGGCACGACCTCTGCACCACCCTCTCTCTTTGACCATAAAAGGACACACCTGTCCCTAGTGGCACGACCTCTGCACCACCCTCTCTCTTTGACCAGTAAAGGACACACCTGTCCCTAGTGGCACGACCTCTGCACCACCCTCTCCGTTTGACCAGTAAAGGACACACCTGTCCCTAGTGGCACGACCTCTGCACCACCTTCTCTCTTTGACCAGTAAAGGACGCATCTGTCCATAGGGGCACAAGCTCTGCACCACCCTCTCTCTTTGACCAGTAAAGGACACACCAGTCCCTAGGGGCACGAGCTCTGTACCCCCTCTCTCTTTGACCGGTAAAGGATGTCCCTGATACCAGAGGCACAACCTCTGCACTGCGCTATCTCTTTGAAGGACAGTAAGGGCCCCACCTGTCTCTAGCCTGGAGCCCTGTAATCCCTCCATTTCCAACAACCAGGTAAAGACCATGCAAATCCTAGAAACCTGGGGCTATATAACCCTATTTTTAAGGATCACGAATAATAAAATCTCCTGCAACCAGTGGCCAGGAGCTATTGACTTCCTCTCAGTCTAAGGGCCAGTAAAGCACTGGACCAGCTTGACCCTAGTGACATATATATCTCAGCATCTCCTTATCGACTAATGACCAGGGCACTGCCTGGTGACAAGGAGCCATGTAAACACCAGAAGCTAGACCTTTCTGACACCCTCTCTCTATATCTAATGTCCAGGACTGGACTCACCAGCCCTTAGTGGTGATTGTAGGGGGGCTGCGTCACTAGTAGCTTTATATTTGGACAGAGCAGCCTATCTTCAGCAAACTAGACCTAAAATAGACACTTGAGTCAGTGCAAAGGAATCTCTCTTTGCAAGTCAGTTTAGTGTACAGACATCTTACTGCTGTCTCTGCTTGATATACTGTGTAATGCTAGCTGCTGAGAAATGCTCCCTTTAGTTGGCTCTTGTCTAGCTTGACACCTTTGCTCTCTCCTGCTGCAAGGGTCATATTGCTGGTGGTGCTCCCTTCACTTAGATTTGCTCCTGCCAGATGGTAGTGGTCCAGTCGGGTACCCCTGGTAACCTTGGTTGGCTATGCTCTCTTCGTCTGCCCACCCCCTCTGGCTGCTTGTTCTCTAGCCTTCTGTGCCCCAGTCAGAAGGCGGTGGTTCAGTTCTATCTCCTTGGCTGCGCTCCCTTCTGCTGCCTAACCTATTGTGCTCTATTTGTTGTGCTCTAGTCAGATGGCTGTGGTTCTGTTCTTGTTTATTGGCTGTGCTCCCTGCTGCTGTACACCCTCTCATGCTATATTCTGCTGTGGCTGTGCTCTCTTTTCCTGGCTGTACAACATGTTAGTGGCTTTGATCAAACTTGCTATTCATGAGCCTAAATTTGTGTCTGCTCCATCATACTGGCTATGCTCCCAGATGCTAGATGCTCTGCCTGCTGATTCTGTGCCTTGCAGCAGGCTCTGTTCCATCTGGACATCTCTGCTCACTGCTGTTACCTCAGTGATACTCTACTGGTTGTTCTTCCTTCAGCTGGCTCCAGTCCCTATAAGCAACTATGCTCCCTTCTGGTAACTGGGTTATTTAAAGACGTTAGGGTTCCCTTTAGATGTCACTGCTTCAGCAGGCCGGTTGTGCTCCCTCTGTCATCTTTACTTACTGCTTCTGAGCAGCTCCTACCTGCTGCCTATGCTCTCTCGGCTGGCTGCTGTCCCCTCAGACCCTGCAGCTAGATGTCTCTTATAATTTTACTTGTATGCTGTCCATCTTGTATCATAATGTCCCCTCGTTCTGCTTGGTGCTTTGCCCATTTCAGCTCACATCCAGCCTGTTGCCACTCGGGCTGTGTTTATGCATGCTGGTGGTTTTTCCTTTAAAAATGGAATTAACTTTAATACTTGATGGAAATAACCTCCAAAAATTGTCTTATTTTTGTGCATTAGCAACACCAACACCAGCTGCCACAACAGCAGTAACAACTGCAGCAACAACAGCCACCACTACAGCTGACACTACAGCAGCAACAACCGTTGGTACAACAGCAGCAACAACAGCTGATACAACAGCAACAACTGCTGTCACTACAGCAGCTACAACAGCTGGTACAACTGCAGCAACAACAGCCATCACTACAGCTGCCACTACAGAACCAAAAACAGTAGCTACCACTGCAGCCACAATAGCAATACCAACAATAGCCACAACTACAGCCACAACAGCAGCAACAACAGATACAACATCAGCCCCAACAACAGGTGAAACTACAGCTGCCACTACAGCAGCAACAACTGCTGCTACGACAGCAGCAACAACGGCTGCTACAACAGAAGCAACAACGGATGATACAACAGCAACAACTGCTGTTACTACAGAAGCTACAACAGCTGGTACAACTGCAGCAACAACAGCCATCACTACAGCTGCCACTACAGAACCAACAACAGTAGCTACCACTGCAGCCACAACAGAAATACCAACAATAGCCACAACTGCAGCCACATCAGCAGCAACAACAGATACAACAACAGCCCCAACAACAGGTGAAACTACAGCTGCCACTACAGCAGCAACAATGGCTGCTACAACAGCAGTAACAATGGCTACTACAACAGCAAAAACTGCTGCCATTACAGCAGCTACAATGGCTGGTACAACTGCAGCAACAACAGCCATCACTACAGCTGACACTACAGAACCAACAACAGTAGCTACCAATGCAGCCACAACAACAATAGCAACAATAGCCACAACTGCAGCCACAACAGCAGCAACAACAGATACAACAACAGCCCCATCAACAGGTGAAACTACAGCTGCCACAACAGCAGCAACAACGGCTGCTACAACAGCAGCAACAACGGCTGCCACAACAGCAGCAACAACGGCTGATACAACAGCAACAACTGCCGTCACTACAGCAGCTACAACAGCTGGTACAACTGCAGCAACAACAGCCATCACTACAGCTGCCACTACAGAACTAACAACAGTAGCTACCACTGCAGCCACAACAGCAATAACAACAATAGCCACAACTGCAGTCACAACAGCAGCAACAACAGATACAACAACAGCCCCAACAACAGGTGAATGCGTTAATAATATATTTTCAGTCAGTGCCCCCCCACAGCCCGCCCCCACAATGCACTGCCAGCTACATACCACACCATTACCACTTTGATGCTTGGTAGGCGTGGCTCATTTATCTATCATTGTTCTTTCTGATATGCTGGGGTTTGCGATTATCCCTAGTACTTCAGTGATGTAACACTGATAGCAACCCCCACCAGGAAAATTGTCCCATCTCCCCTGAATGTTCTAATCATAACTTTTTGTCTCCACAGTTGGACAAACCTCACCAGATACTACAACTGCAGCTGCCAGTAAGTTAAGCCTCTTATTCCTTTCCTTTCTTTACATTTCTACTTCTTTTAGACACATTTCTTGAAGTCTTTACAAACACACCTAGGCGCTGGTTCATTGAACATCTTCCCTCCATTTCTAGCGCCTTGAAACAAATCAGGCATCTCCTTTCTCAGGGATCAGCTTTAGACCTTTTTGCCTTCCTGCTTCTCCATCACCCACCCCCTTTCTGTCATATTTATGTACTCCACTAGACCAATCAGCACCCTCCAAACACACTTTATCCTAATCAAAATGCGACTAAATATTTATTATGTTTAAGAATCATCCATCCGAGGTTGCACCATCTAAAGAAAGACACACCATTGAATGCAGGTATGTGCCCCTGACCTTTAACACCAAGATGAAGTTAGCCTAAGTCTGGTGACCTGCAGCCACTCCCCCCTTTAATGGAAAAGAGAAGATGTCACTACTCCAAGTCTGCCTAGTAGTAGCCCATTCTTTATGTTTAGTACTCTGTGGTCTTTGCTGCACCCACTTGTGCCTTGGTTGTGCCCTCAAGCCCAGAAATGACTAGATCAAAAGAATGAAGGGATGCTGCTGACACTAATTAAAAACTAGCATAATGTCTTCTATATATTGTTCCTCTCATTGGTGCAAAGCAACAGGCAAAGTAAACAGCTAGTCCTGTTATATATTGTATAATATGTAAGTTATGCTGCTTAAGCTATCATGAATGTATACATTGTCCCTGCTTAAGTAACATTAACGCTCATCTGTAGAAAAGTAGAATGGTACTTAGTCTGAACAAATGCTCCTCTTGACTTCCACTGGAGGTGAGGCAAAAGGTGCACTACACAGCCAACACGTGTTTCGCCCTTCTAATGCACACAGACTTGGGGCTTCCTCAGGGTTACAGCAATAATCAACACATATATAAGATAAACAGTGGTCACCCTAGTGTCACTGGAATTGTGCTAATCAACTTATATAATTGTCTAATTTATGAGATAGTGTATAAAGCATGAGATAAGCTATTTTTGGAGCTGAAAAAAATAATTTTAAAGTGAAAAAAACTTACTGATCATAATTAGAAATGGAGAGCAAGGAATTTCTAAAGGAAAAATGCAGTAGGTTCTTGAGTAAAGTTTTCTACTAGAACTGAGTTCACCCAGAGTACTGAACCCCAAAGGAGTTTCTCTATAGTAATCACTCTCATAGTACTGGAGGGGATCTACTGCTAAAATGAGGGCAGTGCGTAAATGAAGTATAAACTCAGATTTGAGTGGGCAGTATCAATAGCGGAGTGTTTATGGACGACTGTAATTGCGGGTATTACACAAATTATTATACAAAACAGGATATTGTACATAGTATTATACAAAAACAGGTTTGAATCAAATTCATTGGGGTAAGTGGCAGAGCGTGGAAAACCGTGGGTGGTTCTTGGATAAAGGGGTTGGAGGTCCCCAACTAGGTTTGGCAAGATTTGGAGGAGGGTTGAGTTTTGGGGTTAGGGATATATCACAGAAAGTTGTCTAGTTAGACCTATAGACAATATTACTTTGGGGGTATAGTTAGAATGTTGTTTTATTTTCAAGAATATGGGAGACAATGAAACTTCTAAAGATAGAGGTTATGGGAAGACAAGAGAAGGAAGGTCCAAGTATTGTCTGTGAGAGAAGCCCATAAATTGGCACTGCTTTGGGAGATAAGCAATCGTCTATTGTTTTTACCTGTGTCAGGGCTAAATGAGATACAAGAATGGTGATATCGGGTCAAAATCATTTGTGACCCTGTAGAGAAATGTTGGATAAGGGTTGCAATGATTACAGACAGGTTCCGGGGTCCTAATTTATTATTATAAGGCAAATGTGCCAGTGGTGAGGCACACCTGTTGGGAATAGTAACATTACTTTACCTCAATTCTCTCAAAAAGAAAAGCCTTAAAACATAAAAAGAATTCCATTAAAGGTCTTGCAGACTACTCAGATTTTGAATTACCTATAAGAGAGTAGGCCAAAATAATCAGAGGAACCCATCTCGTGGACAGGTCAGTTTGCAGTAAATGGTCACCAGGTGGTCTGGAAGTCAATATGACGAAACTGACAATAAAACCAGACTTCCAGGCAGGAGATTGGCCGGCGATAGCGCAAAGCATTCTTGTCACAGTGACATGATGGGGCATGCTTTAATTGAATCCTGCATAAATATATTGGGGGGAGAAAAAAAAACAGGGTTGAAGAACACTAAACCACCCTCTCTCCTTAATGACCAGGAACTGACTCGCCTGTGTCTAGTGGTACGTGCTTTGCATGGCCATCTTTCTTTAAAGACCAGGAAAAGACCCACCTGTTCCTAACCTGAGCTCTGGACTGCCCTCTGTATTTAATGACCAGGAGAGGACCGACTTTCCCTTGTGGCACGAACTCTACACCACCCTCTCCCTTTAATGACAAGAAACAGACACACCTGTCCCTAGTGGCACGACCTCTGCACCACCCTATCTCTTTGACCAGTAAAGGAACGCATCTGTCCCTAGGGGCACGAGCTCTATACCCCCCTCTCTCATTGACCAGTAGAGGATGTACCTGACACCAGCGGCACAACCTCTGCACTGCGCTATCTCTTTAAAGGACAGGAAGGGCCCCACCTGTCTCTAGCCTGGAGCCCTGTAATCCCTCCATTTCTAGCAACCAGGTAAAGACCATGCAAATCCTAGAAACCTGGGGCTATATAACCCTACTGTGGTAAATATATTTACCTGGACATTTTTCCGTATAATTATCATTACAAGACAGCTCATTCAAATGAGAGGCAGAGTCCGTGGTATCTGAGTCATACGGGCTTTATTGGCATTATCCTTAAGGATGGAGCATCATGTTCCGTCACCTCTAAGGTTCAGGAAGGGACAGTCAACGTTTTATTAACATTACACATTATTTATAGTAAGACTTTACAATTGAATCCAATACAGTAGGCGTAACAGGTGAAAAAAAGTGAGATAAGAACACATGTGCGTAAGAGGAGGCGTGGAAAAGAGGCGTACACATGGGCGTGCACTGTACATGTCAGTGAAACGTCACAAGAATCGTCACATGTGGGTGGATGCATAGGGAAAAGTTGCAGAATCAGCAGAAACCCTTAACCTAGGTGCGCGCGCAACTAGCATGACGTGTAACTGGGGGCTTTGACTTTAGCACTAGTGGAGGAGACTGGTGTCTGGAGTGTCAGGGCAACCTGTACCTATAACATATCTAGTAGCTTATGTTTGGAGGATGTAGTGTCTGAAGTAAAAGGTCTCTCGGGCAGAGGCTATTCTACACTGAATGCTAGTGCGTGCATATGTGCCTACGTGTAATGCGCGGGCCATGGGCCTACCATGGTAACGGAGCCAGTAAATCACTTGCAAGGAGGACAGAAATGCCGGGCCCTTTGCTCTGTAGCCGGGAATATGTTTAACTATTTCGCTAGACTGGAATGTGTTTTCGAGGAGGATGAACTGATAACTTGAAGGCAAAACATGAATTTGGCAGGCAGTCCAGGCCGAGCCGGGCACCGCTGCGCTGGCAGGAAGTAAGGCAGAGGTCAGGGATGCATCTCCATGCTGCAGCTTTCAGAGGCAAAGGCAGAAGTGGTTCGAAGTCAGAAATCAGGGCCTAGCTCGGCAGAGCCAGGAAAACCTAAAAGTGTACCATTTAAAGACGTTGGCATGGCATGTTTAGAAACTGAATTATCGATCCATTCCAGGTGGATCTGGTAAAGGACATGTTAACGTTGGACGCAAATGCATTTGCGTCTTCATATTCGGTCATGGACTTTAAGCACGTACATGGAAACGTTGGGGTACACGTTAGGGGAGATACTCGACCATAAAAATTTCAATTACCTCATTCCCTCCTTGTCCCCTACGTTCCCTTCAGGATATATCTATCTTCATGAGACCATCTATCTGTTCATATAACATCATCTGCTCATCTTTTCTCAGACGAGAACTGGAACGTGAACTTGGATGTGGAACGCAGGCTGTGGCACACAATCCGCAAATCGCTGGCCCACATTGTAGGCATATACAACAACTGAAGACTATGAGCAGTGCGATTCCTAGGAATGACAATAGCTTCCATCCCCAGGCTGATATTACACTCCAGAGCCAACCGGACCAAGTCCAGGAGCCTGGATTCTGGTGTAGCTGATGAGCTATTTCATGAAGCCTGGTTATAGCTTTGTATACTGATGGTGCGTTATTAGGAATAAACACACAACAACTGGATCCGATGACTCTACAAGCCCCGCCCCTATCGGCCAGGATGACGTCAAGGACGAGACGATTTTGGAGAACAACAAGTCTCATAGCAGACTGTTCCTCTGTTAAGTTACCTAGGGCAGAAGTAGTTTCATTCACTACTGCTTCAAGGATTCTGGTCAATTTGCGTATAAGTTTACTATTTGAGACAGTGCCTAAATAAGGGAAGAATCCCTTATTGAAGTCTGTGTATTGTTCCCATGTGGTTTCAGTCTGGTCGACAATTGGGAGATCTCTCTTCTGTCTAACGTGAGTAAGGCGAGAATTTCTATGATAATCAGATGGGGCTAGAAAAACAGGTGGCAATAGGAAGGCAATAAAACAAGTACCATCCCAGTCTGGAGGTAAACGTACATAGGCTGTCTGACCACAAATAAAATAGGAATGTCGGGAAGCTTTGAAAGTAGACTTGCCTTTATCACTGAATTCGACAACAGTATCACAATCACTGTGTCCTAGATGCACTGAACCACTCTTTCTGACGCATAATTCACCTTTTACTGGTAAGACTGATATTGATGGCAAGTCTGGATTAGTCTCGGACTGGACATTCAGAATCATGAGGTTAAGTGTAAAATTACCTAATCCATACACTTCATTTTCTAGATCGGTCCCCGTCCTTTGTGGAAGACCTTCCTCGTCTGGGAAACATGCTTTATTCATAACTGTGTTCAGGTTTCCCCATATCCAATTACCTTGGGAAACTCTGGACTTACTATCTAACGAGGACATTAATGTAAACCATGCACCGCATGAACCATTATGTGTAAATGGATAAGGAAAGAGGGGCAGAGCTCCCTTGTAGTTCTGATAGGGAGGGAGTCGTCCACATACCCAACAATTAGTGGCATTGCTGGTCTGGTGAGAATGGTGTAACATACGGATGAATGTATTGTTGCGCATGGCTAAACGATAGGAAAGCTCATGTGGGGGCAGTTCACTAAACGTGTGCTCTGCAGTGTCATTAGAAAAAGAATGTGCAATAGGAAAGAACATATGTAACATCCAACTCGTGCAGATAATCGTAAGACTCAGGAAAAACATAATAAGTAACGCTATAACACAACGACTTCGGAGATTTTTACAATATTGTTGTTTCTTGATCTCCTGTCTATCTCTCTCTCTAGTGGGGTCTATCTTATACATGTCAGGAACCTGTCTAACCGCTTCACCCAGGAGGGGACTTAAACAATTAAACTGTCTGACTTACTAGACCTCAACTTTGTACGGTACTCCTCTTGGGGAGTTTTCTCTAGCAGGGGAAGTTTAGAATCAGTCTCTGGAAGTGGGCAGTCCTTAAAGGGAGAGTCTGGCAACAGTCCGTGAATTTTTTTAACATGGCTCGAATGCAGCCATCCTTTTCTCCCCTCCACTTTCACTGCAGTCCTTGTAGATAACAAAACCAATTTCGGCTGCTTCCATCTGGGTTCCAGCGGACTCTTCCGGTCGAAGTTCCTCACGAGAACCAAATCTCCTGGGCGGACTTCATGTGGCTTTACTTGGGTGTTGTCCGGAAAGGCAGCCGCGACCTGTGAACGACAAGATTGTAATGCAGACATCAAGGAGGCAAGGTAATCTGTCAGCATACAACTGTCAACATCGGTAATCCTATGGGGCATAGGCGTCCCCCACATATTCGGAGGCCTTCCAAAGACCACCTCATACGGGGATAGCCCTGTCCTAGAGTGAGCTACCATTCGCATGTAAAAGAGTGCAACTGGCAAGGCAACTATCCAATCTACACCTTTCTCGGCACATATTTTGGCTAGGCGTGTTTTCAGGGTCTGATTATGTCTCTCTACGAGACCTGCGGCTTCAGGATGTCGGACACAATGGAACTTCCACTGGTAACCTAACAGGAGTGAAACCTGCTTCATAAGCTCGGACGAGAATGGCTGTCCATTATCTGAATACACGACACGGGGCAAACCGTACCGTGGGAAAAACTCACGTACCAGTTGTTTGGCAGTGATTACAGCAGTGTAATCGGGGACTGGATATGCTTCTGTCCATCGGGATAGGGCACATACAACTACGAGGACATACTTAAATCCTCGACATCGGTCCATCTGGATATAATCCATCTGAAGGACTTCAAAAGGATGGTCAGGAGGATGAAATCCACCCTGTTCCACGGGGTCACCTTTTCCTGGATTGAACTGACAACAGATCATGCAAGTACGCACTTTCTGTTTCGCTGCTGCTCGTAAATGTTTGTTGTACCAGAGATTCTGTAAACTGTCTAACATGACTTTTTCTCCTAAGTGTGCTGGACTATGTGCGGTGTTAATTATAACTTGAACCATAGAGTCGGGGAGGAACCATGTGGCCCTACCCTTCGTCAACCATCCCTGATCTGTTTGGATCCCTCCTTGTTCAGTCCATTTCTTGATTTCGTCTGGAGTAGCATGTGTCTGTATGTCGAGTACATCTAGAATGGGATCCTTAACTGTCAGGCAATGTGTTAGTGTAGTCGGGCTACTATACAGGCTTGAGTCAGAGCAATGAGCTCTGCAGCTTGAGCAGACAGTGTATCAATACGGTGTGTTTCTATGACTTCAGTTTCAGTGGTCACTGCATATGCGGCCACTAATTCTCCTGTGCTTGTTCTCATACATGAACCATCCACGTAAAGTGTCAGGTCTGGATCGGTTAATGCAATATCTGTCAAGTCTTGTCGGGGCTTCGTCACTGTATTAATGACTTCTACACAGTCATGTGGAGCTGGATCAGTTATACTCGAGGGTAACAATGTGGCAGGATTAACTATGTTGCAGCGTCTGATTTCTATGTGTGGCTGGAACAGTGTCAATTCATAACCTGTCAGTCGTGCTATGGTCAAGTGCTGAGTCTGGGTACGGTTCAGAAGTACTTCTACGGAATGTGGAACCTGTACTGTCAAAGGATGTCCTAACACTATTGAATCGCTTTGTCTAATAGCTAGAGCTGTTGCTGCAACTGATTTCAAGCACGCAGGCAAGGCCTGAGCTACTGGATCCAATGTACTAGAAAAATAAGCACAAGGCTTGTGGTGTCCTGCTTGATCTTGTGTGAGAGCGGACAACGCTGTGCCATCGCGTTCTGTGACGAAAAGTGTAAAAGGTTTGCTGTAACATGGTGTCGCTAAAACTGGTGCTTGACATAAAGCTTTCTTCAGGTCATTAAAAGCTTGTGTATGTTCCTGAGTCCAAGGGAGGACAGTCGAAGTCGCTGCCTCCTGTGTTGTCAACTGTATGAGTGGCTTGGCTAGAAATGCATACTGGGGAATCCATTGTCTGCAGTACGAAGTGAGGCCAATAAAGGCCCGTACTTCCTTTTGTGTCTTGGGTTGTGGCAGATGTGCAATTAACTGGATACGATCTGGTGTCAACTGTCTACCCCTCTTGGACAGCAAGTGCCCAAGGTATACCACTTGCTGGGCACAGAATTGCAGCTTCGAAGGAGACACTTTGTGTCCCTTGTCTGCCAGAAAATACAAGACTGTCAGTGAGGCACGTTCACACTCTTGTTCACTTCGGGCGGTGATCAATAGATCATCAACATACTGTAGTAGAGCAGTGTTAGTAGGCATGTGAATACTGTCAAGTTGTCTTTTCAATGCTTGGCTGTAAATACTAGGGCTTTCTGTGAATCCTTGAGGTGCACGTGCAAATTTAAAGCTTCGGCCATTTAAACAGAATCCGAATAAGTATTGGCTATCAGGATGAATGGGGACACTGAAGAAGGCGTTCTTGAGGTCAATTACAGTAAAGAACGCTGCTTCTGAATCAATGGCAGTCAGTAGTGATGAGATATCTGGGACCACCGGATACTGTGGTACGATACATTTATTAAGTTCACGAAGATCGATCACCAGCCGATAGACTGGTGGAGCATTTGGGTCAGTTCGTTTAAGAATCGGGATGATTGGAGAATTACATACATTGGAGTCGGTTTCTACAACTACTCCTTGGGCTATGAGTTCATCAATAATTTTCAGTAAGGCTGCTACAGCCTCGGGGGGCAATTTGTATTGTCGGATTCGGGGCAGTACAACACCTTGCTTGAGTGTGACACGGTAGGGAGTAATGTGCATACAACCTACATCAGTTGGACCTTGCGCCCATAAATGCTGTGGAACATTTTTCAATCTGACATCAAAATCTCTCAAAACATAATGGCCCTTGAAATCACGAAGGAATAATCCCACTCCTTCTGGGGAACAACATATAACGGCTCCTAGAGCTTTCAGTGTTTTAATACCAAGTAAGTTTTCAGGACATGATTTTGTAAGCAATAAATCTGTAGTACGGGACAATGGACCAACTGCAAGGGGAACTGGCTGTGATACTTCGTTAACAATAGGCTTTCCTGAAAATCCAAGGGAAACATTCTGTGAGCCTGAGAGGGGTGCCCCTGGAACCTCGTCATGACTAATGGTCGTTCTGCTTGCCCCTGTGTCAATCAAAAACTTTCTGTCCTTACCTAAAACCTGACTATGTACATAAGGACCCTCTTGATCTACAGGAACCTCGATAAGAGGCAAGCCAACCTCCCTCTCTAGGCTGTTTCATGTGTACTGCTGATAATCTGGGTAATCTGCCTGTGCATACTGGTACATCTGTTGTGTGACATGTTGTGTTGCGGCAATGGGTTGAGGCTGGGGTACAGCTACTGTCTGTTGCTGTACATTTTGTGGAGGTTGCGGATTCTGTGGAATATTCTGTTGAACATGTTCTGTTCTAGGCGGACGTGGTCTTTCTTTCGTTTTGCCTGTAAGAATATTGTGTCTGAGAACGGCACAATCACTTATAAAGTGACCTGGCTGCGTACAGTAATTGCAATTCCCTTTAACAGGAGCTGCAGAATGACTAGTCTGTGTGTTCTGCGTGTTACCCCTCTTCTGACCATCTGCTGGAACAGACTGGGCAACTAGTACTTCCATTTTTGTGTCTTTCATACGTCTCTGTTCATGATCGTGTTCCTCTCTAATCCTGTTCTGGTGGTACTGTAACATCTGTAACATTTGGGAAGGCGTATTAGCTTGCCATGTACTTTCGACTTTCAAAACCCTGTTTTTAACCTGTGGTAAGGAATTCTCGACTAGTTTGGTCACGAAAAGATGTGGGAATGACTCGCTACTTGTCTTTAGGCCACTATTAATAATAAAACATTTCTCGAATCTTGAATAAAAATCACTAGTGTCTTCGTCTTGTTTCTGTTTGCAGGCTGAGATTGCATCCCAGTCTTCCTTTTTAACTGTCAATAATCTAGGCAAAACCTGTACTAATAATCCTGGCAATGCTTTAGTTTTGTCCCCAAGACCTAAACCTGGGGTACGTCCCTTTTCCTCGTCATCTAATTCAGTCCAAACAATCTTTTTATCTCCCACCTCCCATTCTTTTTCTTTCAGTTTTTCGTAAATCCCTGCTGGCAATAAAACTTTTAACATTTTAAGAATGTCAGAATACGTGTAGTCGCCCATAAGTAACATGTCTTTTAATTCACGGTGGAAACCTGCAGGATCTTTATCGTGACAAGGTACAATTTTCTTCATTTCCAATAATTCCATTTTAGTCAAAGGAGTGTACACGAATACGCGTTCAAGCGTATCATCTGGCTTTCGGATTGGATGTACTTCTCGTAAGGGGTTCTGTCTATCTAGGTGATATGGCTGTCTTACTGGGGGTGGAACGGAAACAAAACGTTGAGTCAGGAAAGTTCTGTATTTGTGACGTTGTTCTAGAATGATATCAATTAAGTCAGTACCTAGACCTCTCCATCTTCTTAGGAGTAAGTCTTGCAATAAATTATACAATGGACCTGGATCAGATTGTTGATTTTCATACAGAGTAATGAGATGTTGGGTCATGTATATACCAGCTAGTCGCTGTTCTTCTGGAGTAAGACTTAAAAACGTTTGCACTACTAAATCATCTTTATATATACTGTCATCCCCGGCCCATTGGACTGCTGACCGGGCTAGTTCCTGATCACGTAAGGTAGTGAGTTCATGATAACCTACCCTCTCTTTCAGTATCTTATCAGTGACTTGGAATATATGTTCAAGAGAACATTGCTCTGGTATCGGGGAAAGGAAACGTTTCTTGTTTTCTAAACGAATGGGTCTGTCGAAAGGTCTGTCAAAAGAATACTGTTTAGGGAGTTTCACTCTACCTACGTACGCTATTCTATCCTCAATCTCTGCTGGAGTTTCTGCTTCTTCCTCCTCCTCCGAGGAATCATTCTTGTCTGACTCGGCTTCCCTTTCCGCCTTCTGTCTGGTATGTATTGCTACTATTTCCTTACGGATTTTTCTGGACATGGCATCTATACATGTTTGTTTATCGTGTTTACATTCTGCAATATTTTGACTCCATTTTGTCAGTACATTCATCTCTTCCTTAACAACACCTGTCTGATCTTGTTCCCTTATCAAACAATTAATTAAGAATCGTAATAGTAAACCTTGTGTCTCAACTTTCTGATATGCCATGGCCTCACGAATACATTCTGGCCTCTCCCCCGTTCTAATAAAATGATATATGTTGTCTAGATGTTCTGGCATTTCTGGTAGTAACATCAGATAATCTGTAACACGTCGTAGACGCAACGAGGCTAACATCATATCTCCTGTCTTGCCAGGTACTGGATCATATCTACAATCCGTAAGATACTGTTTAAGTTTTTCATGTGGCATCGCTTTCGGAGTACGCTGTGTTGCTAATTCTCTCATTGTCATTCGATGTAACTGTGGCGGAGTGTGAGGGTGACCTCCTACGGCACCTCCTGAGGCAGAACCATGAGCATGACTTGACGTCATGGCGTGTGGGAAAGGTACATGTAACGGGGACTGACTCTGGGTTGCATCGTTCGCAAAAGGATTAAGAGGACCAATAGTAGGGGGACCAATAACAGCAGCAGCAGAAGGGGAAGTGACAACAGGTGCGGGAAGTGAATCTTGGCGTGGAGGGGTCGTGGCTTGATCAGCCGGAACATGCTGCGGTACATTATTAACGTGTTGTACGGGTACATTAGTATATGCTGGAGCTACATCATCTAAATAAGAAGAGAGGAAAATGTCTGCTGCGGTCTTTTTGTGACGGATTTTAGTCAGAACCAATGGTGGTGGCAGGTTACGGGGTATTTCCGGGGTCGCCTTGGGCAGGCCCTCGGTCAGAACTGGATACATGCCTGTGATGAGTGCATTTCTTTGGCGGTCTAATTGTTCTAATCTGACCTGTTCTCCTTCTTCTAGTAACTCTTTTTCTCTGGCTTTTTCGGATTCTTCCCTACTTTTCTCTGCTTTTCTGATTGCTTTTTCTGTTCTTCTATGCGATTCTTTGCGCCACAATTCTATGGCATCTTTCTGAGACTGTCTGGCTTTATTTTTCCATAACGCTTCTTCTACTCTCATGATGCATTCGGCATCCCATGTCCCTGAAACAGGCCATTTAAACTTCTCTTCCAGATTCTTGGTGTAATCCACCCATAAGTCTAAATACAACACAGCATCTAAGCCGTGTTTGTGGTACATAAAATATCCTGGAGTGTCCCTACGCGGGACAGGAACTGCTTCTTCAAGTATCCCTTTTCTAGTACCTATCTGACGTAATTTTGAAAACAGCGGCATGGCTGGAGTGATCCGGACGTGAACACAATAAACACAGTAATAAACAGTAAACAATCATTCATACCACAACATTAAAATACATTAAAACGTATCGGACTGATATTACTTGGAGCACAGAAAACACAGAAAAACTCTCGAGATAAAACTGAATAACTAGATGCACTGCTAAAACAGCACAGACCGGTCTGATGTAGAGACACGTCAGACCGTATCCACCTAAGTGAACACGTCAGGACCAGAATTGTGTACCCAAAACTGTCTTTACCGGGCACAAATCAATGAACCCGTCTAGATGCGTTCCCAACAACGGTACTCACCGGGAAGCAAGAAACTGAAGGCCTCGGAAACTGGACTGGACTCTGGACTGGACTCGACTGCTACGACATCGGACTGACACGCATCACGCTACCACTCATGCGATTCGGAACAGGTGGGCCTCCGGACACCTCGGACCTTGCTCTCTCGACTAGGGCTCTAGTCGGGATCCTCCGCATTCCTCACCGCCTCGTCTGGACGCCGGACCGCAGTCTCCGTCTCCCTCGTGGACCCGAGGGAAGATAGCGGGAAGCCCCGCAACGTGCACGGTTTCCGTCGGGGTTGTAGAAGGGGTCGAAAGCCGCGTGACTTCACCGGCGAGTGGGGAAGGGGGGGTCCCTGTTCGGGCGCCAAATTATGTGGTAAATATATTTACCTGGACATTTTTCCGTATAATTATCATTATAAGACAGCTCATTCAAATGAGAGGCAGAGTCCGTGGTCTCTGAGTCATACAGGCTTTATTGGCATTATCCTTAAGGATGGAGCATCATGTTCCGTCACCTCTAAGGTTCAGGAAGGGACAGTCAACGTTTTATTAACATTACACATTATATATAGTAAGACTTTACAATTGAATCCAATACAGTAGGCGTAACAGGTGAAAAAAAGTGAGATAAGAACACATGTGCGTAAGAGGAGGCGTGGAAAAGAGGCGTACACACGGGCGTGCACTGTACATGTCAGTGAAACGTCACAAGAATTGTCACATGTGGGTGGATGCATAGGGAAAAGTTGCAGAATCAGCAGAAACCCTTAACCTAGGTGCGCGCGCAACTAGCATGACGTGTAACTGGGGGCTTTGACTTTAGCACTAGTGGAGGAGACTGGTGTCTGGAGTGTCAGGGCAACCTGTACCTATAACATATCTAGTATCTTCTGTTTGGAGGATGTAGTGTCTGAAGTAAAAGGTCTCTCGGGCAGAGGCTATTCTACACTGAATGCTAGTGCGTGCATATGTGCCTACGTGTAATGCGCGGGGCCATGGGCCTACCATGGTAACGGAGCCAGTAAATCACTTGCAAGGAGGACAGAAAGGCCGGGCCCTTTGCTCTGTAGCCGGGAATATGTTTAACTATTTCACTAGACTGGAATGTGTTTTCGAGGAGGATGAACTGATAACTTGAAGGCAAAACATGAATTTGGCAGGCAGTCCAGGCCGAGCCGGGCACCGCTGCGCTGGAAGGAAGTAAGGCAGAGGTCAGGGATGCATCTCCATGCTGCAGCTTTCAGAGGCAAAGGCAGAAGTGGTTCGAAGTCAGAAATCAGGGCCTAGCTCGGCAGAGCCAGGAAAACCTAAAAGTGTACCATGTAAAGACGTTGGCATGGCATGTTTAGAAACTGAATTATCGATCCATTCCAGGTGGATCTGGTAGAGGACATGTTAACGTTGGACGCAAATGCATTTGCGTCTTCATATTCGGTCATGGACTTTAAGCACGTACATGGAAACGTTGGGGTACACGTTAGGGGACATACTCAACCATAAAAATTTCAATTACCTCACTACTTTTAAGGATCAGGAATAATAAATTCTCCTGCAGCCAGTGGCCAGGAGCTATTGACTCCCTCTCAGTCTAAGGGCCAGCACTGGACCTGCTTGACCCTAGTGATATATATATCTCAGCATCTCCTTATCGACTAATGAACAGGGCACTGCCTGGTGACAAGGAGCCAAGTAATCACCAGAAGCTAGACCTTTCTGATACCCTCTCTCTATATCTAATGTCCAGGACTGGACTCACCAGCCCTTAATGGTGTTTGTAGGGGGGGCTGTGTCACCCGTAGCTTTATACTTGGACAGAGCAGCCTATCTTCAGCAAACTAGACCTAAAATAGACACCTGGGTCAGTGCAAAGGAATCTCTCTATGCAAGTCAGTTAAGTGTACAGACATCTTACTGCTATCGCTGCTTGATATACTGTGTAATGCCTGCTGCTGTGAAATGCTCCCTTTAGTTGGCTCTTGTCTAGCTTGACACCTATGCTCTCTCCTGCTGCAAGGGTCATAGTTCTGGTGGTGCTCCCTTCTCTAAGATTTGCTCCTGCCAGATGGTAGTGGTCCAGTATGGTACCTGTGGTCACCTTGGTTGGCTATGCTCTCTTCTGCTGCCCATCCCCTCTGACTGCCTGTTCTCTAGCCTTCTGTGCCCCAGTCAGAAGGCTGTGGTTCAGTTCTATCTCCATGGCTGCGCTCCCTTCTGCTGCCTAACCTATTGTGCTCTATTTGTTGTGCTCTAGTAAGATGGCTGTGGTTCTGTTCTTGTTTCTTGGCTGTGCTCCCTGCTGCTGTACACCCTCTCATGCTATATTCTGCTGTGGTTGTGCTCTCTTTTCCTGACTGTACAACATGTTAGTGGCTTTGATCAAACTTGCTGTGAGAAGTTGGCCTGATATATGATGCTCACTAGTTCTAGTGATCACCTTGTATCATGCCAAGCAACCCTTATGATGATCGGTTGTAAGTCAACCTTATAGACCAGTTATCCTAGTGGTAACGTGGACAAAGCAGTCTTAGGCTAAACTCTGAAAGGCATGTGAAGCCAGCTGTATTACCATACACAACCCCCTTGAATACCAAATGAAAGGACACCACACAGATATATATTGAAAATATATATATATATTTATTAACTACAAATATCCCCTGAACTCTTTATGAGCACAGAAGCACAAGCGTTAAACACAAGACAGTTTAAAATACACAAAAGTTGCACAATATGGATGAGCCCTAGGGGCCACCTAAACCATATACTAAAAAAGTAGAATGGTACTTAGTCTGAACAAATGCTCCTCTTGACTTCCACTGGAGGTGAGGCAAAAGGTGCACTACACAGCCAACACGTGTTTCGCCCTTCTAATGCACACAGACTTGGGGCTTCCTCAGGGTTACAGCAATAATCAACATATATATAAGATAAACAGTGGTCACACTAGTGTCACTGGAATTGTGCTAATCAACTTATATAATTGTCTAATTTATGAGATAGTGTATAAAGCATGAGATAAGCTATTTTTGGAGGTGAAAAAAATACTTTTAAAGTGAAAAAAACTTACTGATCATAATTAGAAATGGAGAGCAAGGAATTTCTAAAGTTTCAAATGCAGTAGGTTCTTGAGTAAAGTTTTCTACTACAACTGAGTTCACCCAGAGTACTGAACCCCAAAGGAGTTTCTCTATAGTAATCACTCTCATAGTACTGGAGGGGATCTACTGCTAAAATGAGGGCAGTGCGTAAATGAAGTATAAACTCAGATTTGAGTGGGCAGTATCAATAGCGGAGTGTTTATGGACGACTGTAATTGCGGGTATTACACAAATTATTATACAAAACAGGATATTGTACATAGTATTATACAAAAACAGGTTTGAATCAAATTCATTGGGGTAAGTGGCAGAGCGTGGAAAACCGTGAGTGGTGCTTGGATAAAGGGGTTGGAGGTCCCCAACTAGGTTTGGCAAGATTTGGAGGAGGGTTGAGTTTTGGGGTTAGGGATATATCACAGAACGTTGTCTAGTTAGACCTATAGCCAATATTACTTTGGGGGTATAGTTAGAATGTTGTTTTATTTTCAAGAATATGGGAGACAATGAAACTTCTAAAGATAGAGGTGATGGGAAGACAAGAGAAGGAAGGTCCAAGTATTGTCTGTGAGAGAAGCCCATAAATTGGCACTGCTTTGGGAGATAAGCAATCGTCTATTGTTTTTACCTGTATCAGGGCTAAATGAGATACAAGAATGGTGATATCGGGTCAAAATCATTTGTGACCCTGTAGAGAAATGTTGGATAAGGGTTGCAATGATTACAGACAGGTTCCGGGGTCCTAATTTATTATTATAAGGCAAATGTGCCAGTGGTGAGGCACACCTGTTGGGAATAGTAACATTACTTTACCTCAATTCTCTCAAAAAGAAAAGCCTTAAAACATAAAAAGAATTCCATTAAAGGTCTTGCAGACTACTCAGATTTTGAATTACCTATAAGAGAGTAGGCCAAAATAATCAGAGGAACCCATCTCGTGGACAGGTCAGTTTGCAGTAAATGGTCACCAGGTGGTCTGGAAGTCAATATGACGAAACTGACAATAAAACCAGACTTCCAGACAGGAGATTGGCCGGCGATAGCGCAAAGCATTCTTGTCACAGTGACATGATGGGGCATGCTTTAATTGAATCCTGCATAAATATATTGGGGGGAGAAAAAAAAACAGGGTTGAAGAACACTAAACCACCCTCTCTCCTTAATGACCAGGAACTGACTCGCCTGTGTCTAGTGGTACGTGCTTTGCATGGCCATCTTTCTTTAAAGACCAGGAAAAGACCCACCTGTTCCTAACCTGAGCTCTGGACTGCCCTCTGTATTTAATGACCAGGAGAGGACCGACTTTCCCTTGTGGTACGAACTCTACACCACCCTCTCCCTTTAATGACAAGAAACAGACACACCTGTCCCTAGTGGCACGACCTCTGCACCACCCTCTCTCTTTGACCAGTAAAGGAACACATCTGTCCCTAGGGGCACGAGCTCTATACCCCCCTCTCTCATTGACCAGTAAAGGATGTACCTGACACCAGCGGCACAACCTCTGCACTGCGCTATCTCTTTAAAGGACAGGAAGGGCCCCACCTGTCTCTAGCCTGGAGCCCTGTAATCCCTCCATTTCTAGCAACCAGGTAAAGACCATGCAAATCCTAGAAACCTGGGGCTATATAACCCTACTTTTAAGGATCAGGAATAATAAATTCTCCTGCAGCCAGTGGCCAGGAGCTATTGACTCCCTCTCAGTCTAAGGGCCAGCACTGGACCTGCTTGACCCTAGTGATATATATATCTCAGCATCTCCTTATCGACTAATGAACAGGGCAC
Source organism: Lissotriton vulgaris (assembly GCF_964263255.1). Taxonomy (NCBI): domain Eukaryota; kingdom Metazoa; phylum Chordata; class Amphibia; order Caudata; family Salamandridae; genus Lissotriton; species Lissotriton vulgaris. The sequence continues at coordinate 990,381,765 of NC_141694.1, forward strand.
TGCCTGGTGACAAGGAGCCAAGTAATCACCAGAAGCTAGACCTTTCTGACACCCTCTCTCTATATCTAATGTCCAGGACTGGACTCACCAGCCCTTAGTGGTGTTTGTAGGGGGGGCTGTGTCACCCGTAGCTTTATACTTCGACAGAGCAGCCTATCTTCAGCAAACTAGACCTAAAATAGACACTTGGGTCAGTGCAAAGGAATCTCTCTATGCAAGTCAGTTTAGTGTACAGACATCTTACTGCTATCGCTGCTTGATATACTGTGTAATGCCTGCTACTGAGAAATGCTCCCTTTAGTTGGCTCTTGTCTAGCTTGACACCTATGCTCTCTCCTGCTGCAAGGGTCATAGTTCTGGTGGTGCTCCCTTCTCTAAGATTTTCTCCTGCCAGATGGTAGTGGTCCAGTATGGTACCTGTGGTCACCTTGGTTGGCTATGCTCTCTTCTGCTGCCGACCCCCTCTGACTGCCTGTTCTCTAGCCTTCTGTGCCCCAGTCAGAAGGCTGTGGTTCAGTTCTATCTCCATGGCTGCGCTCCCTTCTGCTGCCTAACCTATTGTGCTCTATTTGTTGTGCTCTAGTAAGATGGCTGTGGTTCTGTTCTTGTTTCTTGGCTGTGCTCCCTGCTGCTGTACACCCTCTCATGCCATATTCTGCTGTGGTTGTGCTCTCTTTTCCTGACTGTACAACATGTTAGTGGCTTTGATCAAACTTGCTATTCATGAGCCTAAATGTGTGTCTGTTTCATCATACTGGCTATGCTCCCAGATGCTAGATGCTCTGCCTGCTGATTCTGTGCCTTGCCGCAGGGTCTTTTCCATCTGGACATCTCTACTCACTGCTGTTACCCCAGTGAAATTCTGCTGGTTGTGCTTCCTTCAGCTGGCTCCAATCCCTTTAAGCAACAATGCTCCCTTCTGGTAACTGGGTTATATAAAGACGTTAGGGTTCCCTTTAGATGTCACTGCTTCAGCAGGCAGGTTGTGCTCCCTCTGTCATCTTTACTTACTGCTGCTGAGCAGCTCCTACCTGCTGCCTATGCTCCCTCGGCTGGCTGCTGTCCCCTCAGGCCACGCAGCCAGCTGTCTCTTATAATTTTATTTATATGCTGTCCATCTTACATCATCATGTCCCCTTGTTCTTTTTGGTGCTTTGCCCATTTCAGCTCACATCCAGCCTGTTGCCACTCGGGCTGTGTTCATGCATGCTGGTGGTTTTTCCTTTAAAAACGGAAATAACTTTAATACTTGATGGAAATAACCTCCAAAAATTGTCTTATTTTTGTGCATTAGCAACACCAACACCAGCTGCCACAACAGCAGTAACAACTGCAGCAACAACAGCCACCACTACAGCTGACACTACAGCAGCAACAACGGCTGGTACAACAGCAGCAACAACGGCTGATACAACAGCAGCAACTGCTGTCACTACAGCAGCTACAACAGCTGGTACAACTGCAGCAACAACAGCCATCACTACAGCTGCCACTACAGAACCAACAACAGAAGCTACCACTGCAGCCACAACAGCAATAACAACAATAGCCACAACTGCAGCCACAACAGCATCAACAACAGATACAACAACAGCCCCAACAACAGGTGAAACTACAGCTGCCACTACAGCAGCAACAACGGCTGCGACAACAGCAGCAACAACAGCTGCTTCAACAGCAGCAACAACGGCTGTTACAACAGCAGCTACAACAGCTGGTACAACTGCAGCAACAACAGCCATCACTACAGCTGCCACTACAGAACCAACAACAGTAGCTACCACTGCAGCCACAACAGCAATAACAACAATAGCCACATCTGCAGCCACAACAGTAGCAACAACAGATAGAACAACAGCCCCAAGAACAGGTGAATGCGTTAATAAAATATTTTCAGTCAGTGTCCCCCAACAGCCCGCCCCCACAATGCACTGCCAGCTACATACCACACCATTACAACTTTGCTGCTGAGTAGGCGTGGCTCATTTATCTATCATTGTTCTTTCTGATATGCTGGGGTTTGCCATTATCCTTAGTACTTCAGTGATGTAACACTGATGGCAACCCCCACCAGGAAAATTGTTCCAGCTCCCCTGAATGTTCTAATCATAACTTTTTGTCTCCACAGTTGGACAAACCTCACCAGATACCACAACTGCAGCTGCCAGTAAGTTAAGCCTCTTATGCCTTTCATTTCTTTACATTTCTACTTCTTTTAGACACATTTCTTGAAGTCTTTACAAACACACCTAGGCGCTGGTTCATTGAACACCTTCCCTCCATTTCTAGCGCCTTGAAACACATCAGCCATCTCCTTTCTCAGGGCTCAGCATTTAGACCCTTTTACCTTCCTGCTTCTCCATCACCCACCCACTTGCTGTCATATTTATGTACTCCACTAGACCAATCAGCACCCTCCAAACACACTTTATCCTAATCCAAATGCCACTAAATATTGATTATGTTTAAGAATCATCCATCCGAGGTTGCACCATCTAAAGAAAGACACACCATTGAATGCAGGTCTGTGCCCCTGACCTTTAACACCAAGATGGAGTTAGCCTAAGTCTGGTGACCTGCAGCCCCTCCCCCCTTTAATGGAAAAGAGAAGATGTCTCTACTCCATTTCTGCCTAGTAGTAGCCCATTATTTATGTTTAGTAGTCTGTGGTCTTTGCTGCACCCACTTGTGCCTTGGTTGTGCCCTCAAGCCCAGAAATGACTAGATCAAAGGAATGAAGGGATGCTGCTGACACTAATTAAAAACTAGCATACTGTCTTCTATATATTGTTCCTCCCATTGGTGCAAAGCAACAGGCAAAGTAAACAGCTAGTCCAGTTATATATTGTATATTATGTAAGTTATGCTCCTTAAGCTATCATGAATGTATACATTGTCCGTGCTTAAGTAACATAAACGCTCATCGGTAGAAAAGTAGAATGGTACTTAGTCTGAACAAATGCTCCTCTTGACTTCCACTGGAGGTGAGGCAAAAGGTGCACTACACAGCCAAAACGTGTTTCGCCCTTCTAATGCACACAGACTTGAGGCTTCCTCAGGGTTACAGCAATAATCAACACATATATAAGATAAACAGTGGTCACACTAGTGTCACTGGAATTGTGCTAATCAACTTATATAATTGTCCAATTTATGAGATAGTGCATAAAGCATGAGATAAGCTATTTTTGGAGCTGAAAACAATAATTTTAAAGTGAAAAAAACTTACTGATCATAATTAGAAATGGAGAGCAAGGAATTTCTAAAGGAAAAATGGAGTAGGTTCTTGAGTAAAGTTTCCTACTAGAACTGAGTTCCCCCAGAGTACTGAACCCAGAAGGAGTTTCTCTATAGTAATCCCTCTCATAGTACTGTAGGGGATCTACTGCTAAAATGAGGGCAGTGCGTAAATGAAGTATAAACTCAGATTTGAGTGGGCAGTAACAATAGCAGAGTGTTTATGGACAACTGTTTTTGCGGGTATTACACAAATTACTATACAAAACAGGATATTGTACAAAGTATTATACAAAAACAGGTTTGAATCAAATTCATGGGGGTAAGTGGCAGAGCGTGGAAAACCGTGAGTGGTGCTTGGATAAAGGGGTTGGAGGTCCCCAACTAGGTTTGGCAAGATTTGGAAGAGGGTTGAGTTTTTGGGTTAGGGATATATCACAGAAAGTTGTCTAGTTAGACCTATAGCCAATATTACTTTGGGGGTATAGTTAGAATGTTGTTTTCTTTTCAAGAATATGGGAGACAATGAAACTTCTAAAGATAGAGTTAATGGGAAGACAAGAGAAGGAAGGTCGAAGTATTGTCTGTGAGAGAAGCCCCTAAATTGGCACTGCTTTGGGAGATAAGCAATCGTCTATTGTTTTTACCTGTATCAGGGCTAAATGAGATACAAGAATGGTGATATAGGGTAATAATCATTTGTGACCCTGTAGAGAAATGTTGGATAAGGGTTGCAATGATTACAGACAGGATCTGGGTCCTAATTTATTATTATAAGGCAGATGTGCCAGTGGTGAGGCACACCTGTTGGGAATACTAAAATTACTTTACCTCAATTCTCTCAAAAAGAAAAGCCTTCAAACATAAAAAGAATTCCATTAAAGGTCTTGCAGACTACTCAGACTTTGAATTACCTATAAGAGAGTAGGCCAAAATAATCAGAGGAAGCCATCTCGTGGACAGGTCAGTTTGCAGTAAATGGTCACCAGGTGGTCTGGAAGCCAATATGACGAAACTGACAATAAAACCAGACTTCCAGACAGGAGATTGACCGGCAAAAGCGCAAAGCATTCTTGTCACGGTGACATGATGGGGCATGCTTTAATCGACTCCTGCATAAATATATTGGGGGAGAAAGAAAAACAGGGTTGAAGAACACTAGACCACCCTCTCTCTTTAATGACCAGGAACTGACTCACCTGTGTCTAGTTGTATGTGCTTTGCATGGCCATCTTTCTTTAAAGACCAGGAAAAGACCCACCTGTTCCTAACCTGAGCTCTGGACTGCCCTCTGTATTTAATGACCAGGAAAGGACCGACTTTCCCTTGTGGCGCGAACTCTACACCACCCTCTCCCTTTAACACAAGAAACAGACCCGCCTGTTCCTAGTGACATGAGCTCTCCACCACCCTCTCTCTTTGACCATAAAAGGACACACCTGTCCCTAGTGGCAAGACCTCTGCACCACGCTCTCTCTTTGACCAGTAAAGGACGCACCTGTCCCTAGGGAGCCCTGCAGTCCACGAGCCCTGGAGCCCCCAAAGCCTTGCAGCCCAGGGGCCCTGCAGCCCCGGAGCCCTGAAGTCCCCGAGCTCCGGAGCCCCGGAGCACTGCAGCCCCGGAGCCCTGCAAGGGCAGGCGGGAGCCCTCCCGCGGAGGCTCGGGGCAAGCAGATTGGCGTCATTTCGGTCCCGGCTATCTGGTCGCCCCTCTTGCCTCGGCCATCTGGTCGCGCCCAATGCTTTCCTATGGGGCGACCAGATGGCCTGGCTTCCCTGGAAGTCCCGATGAGGTGCCATTCACCTCCCGGATCCCAGGTAGGGCTCCAGGAGGTTGCGCACGTTTGCGCCCTGGGTCCCCTCTGTCACCTTGAGGGCACGGATTACAAGAAAGGGGGGTCATTTTCCTCCGGATTACTAGGGGCAAGGGTATACCCGGACACCCTCCCGGGCAGGCGGTTCCCTGCCGGGGACCAGATGGGCTGTGTTCCCTGGCAACACCTCCCAGGCATCCGGGGCTCCCTCCTTCGGCCCGCGGCATGGCAAAGTACCCGGGACGGGCTCCATGGGTCCCGGGCCCTGCAACCCTGAAGGCCCGCAGCCCTGCAGCCCCAGAGCCCTGCAGTCCCCGAGCCCTGAAGCCCCGGAGCCCCGGAGCCCTGCAGTCCCCGAGCCCTGCAGCCCCGGAGCCCAGCAGCCCGGGAGCCCTGGAGCCCCGGAGCCCCGGAGCCCTGCAGCCCCCGGAGCCCTGCAGCCCCGAGCCCTGGACCCCTGGAGTCCCGGAGCCCTGCAGCCCCAGAGCCCCGGAATCCTGCAGCCCTGGTGCCCCGGAGCCCTGGAGCCCCGGAGCCCTGGAGCCCCAGACCCCCTGAGCCCTGGAGCCCTGGAGCCCTGGAGCCTCAGAGCCGTGCGGCCCCAGAGCCCCGGAAGGGCAGGCAGGAGCCCTTCCACTGAGGCTCGGGGCAGGCAGATTGTCATCATGTCGGTCCCGGCCATCTGGTCGCATCTTTCCACTCAGACATCTGGTCGCACCCAATGCTTCCCAATGGGGTGACCAGATGGCCGGGCTTCCCTGGATGTTCCGATGAGGTGACATTCACCTCCCAGATCCCAGCCAGGGCTCCAGGAGGTCAGGCACATTGGTGACCTGGGTCCCTTCCGTCACTCGGCACGCACGGGTTCCCAGAAAGAGGGGTAGCCTTCCTCCAGATTACTAGAGGCAAGGGTATTCCCGGACTCCCTTCCGGGGCTGGCGGTTCCCTGCCAGGGACCATATGGGCGATGACCAGGCAACACCTCCCAGGCATCCGGGGCTCCCTCCTCCAGCCTGCGGCGTGGCAAAGTACCCAGGATGGGCTCCATGGGTCCCGGGACGTCCCCCCCCTGCCTGAGGCCCAGCCTGGGGTTTCAGAGCCCCCCTGAGTTTTGCGGCCCCAGAGCCCTGGAGCCCTGGAGCCCTGGAGCCCTGCGGCCCAGGAGCCCTGCAGTCCTGGAGCCCGTGAGCCGTGGAGCCCGTGAGCCCTGGAGCCCCGGAGCCCTGCAGCCCCGGAGCCCTGCAGCCCCGGAGCCCTGCAGCCCGGGCGCCCTGCAGCCCAGGAGCCCTGCAGTCCGGGAGCCCTGCAGCCCTGGAGCCCTGGAGCCCCAGGAGCCCTGCAGTTCCCGAATCCCGGAGCCCTGTAGCCCTGTAGCCCCGGAGCCCTGCAGCCCTGAAGCCCCGGAGCATCGGAGCACCAGGGCCCTGCGGCCCCCAGCCCCGGAGCCCGGGAGCCCTGCAGCCCTGCAGCCCTGCATCCCCGGAGCCCTTCAGCCCTGCAGCCCCGGAGCCCTGCTGCCCCGGAGCCCTGCAGGGGCAGGCGGGAACCCTCCCGCGGAGGCTCGGGGCAGGCAGATTGGCGTCATTTTAATCCCGGTCATCTGGCCGCCCCTCTCGCCTCGGCCATCTGGTCGGCCCAATGCTTTCCTATGGGGCAACCAGATGGCCGGGCTTCCCTGGAAGTCCAGATGAGGTGCCATTCGCCTCCCAGATCCCAGGCAGGGCTCCAGGAGGTCGGGCACGTTTGCGCCCTGGGTCCCCTCTCTCACCTCGAGTGCACGGATTACAAGAAACAGGGGTAATTTTCCTCTGGATTACTAGGGGCAAGGGTATGCCTGGACACCCTCCTGGGGCTGGTGGTTCCCTGCTGGGGACCAGATGGCCTGTGTTCCCGGGCAACACCTCCCAGGCGTCCGGGGCTCCCTCCTCCGGCCCGCAGCGTGGCAAAGTACCCGGGACGGGCTCCATGGGTCCCGGGCCCTGAAACCCCAGAGCCCCTCAGCCACGGGGCCCTGCAGCCCCAGAGCCCTGCAGCCTCGGGCCCTGCAGCCCTGCAGGCCCGGAGCCCCGGACCCCTGCAGCCCCGGAGCGTGGGCAGGCGGGAGCCCTACCAAAAAGGCCTCGGGATGGGCAGCCCTTTCTGTCCCAGCCATCTGATCGCCCCTCTCGCCTCGGCCATCTGGTCGCGCCCAATGCTTTCCTATGGGGCGACCAGATGGCCGGGCTTCCCTGGAAGTCCAGATGAGGAGCCATTCACCTCCTGGATCCCAGGCAGGGCTCCAGGAGGTCAGGCACGTTTGCGCCCTGGGTCCCCTCTGTCACCTTGAGGGCACGGATTACAGGAAAGGGGGGTCATTTTCCTCCGGATTACTAGGGGCAAGGGTATGCCCGGACACCCTCCTGGGGCTGGTAGTTCCCTGCTGGGGACCAGATGGGCTGTGTTCCCAGGCAACACCTCCCAGGCATCCGGGGCTCCCTCCTCCGGCCCGCGGCATGGCAAAGTACCCGGGACGGGCTCCATGGGTCCCGGGCCCTGCAACCCTGGAGCCCCGCAGCCCCGGAGCCCTGCAGTCCCCAAGCCCTGGAGCCCAGGAGCCCCAGAGCCCTGCAGTCCCCGAGCCCTGCAGCCCCGAAGCCCTGCAGCCCGGGAGCCCTGGAGCCCTGGAGCCCCGGAGCCCCGGGAGCCCTGCAGCCCCCGGAGCCCTGCAGCCCCCGGAGCCCTGCAGCCTCAAAGCCATGGAGCCCTGGAGCCCTGGAGCCTCAGAGCCCTGCGGCCCCGGAGCCCCGGAAGGGCAGGCGGGAGCCCTCCCGCTGGGGCTCGGGGCAGGCAGATTGGCGTCATGTCGGTCCCAGCCATCTGGTCGCATCTTTCCACTCAGACATCTGGTCGCACCCAAAGCTTCCCAATGGGGCGACCAGATGGCCGGGCTTCCCTGGAAGTTCCGATGAGGTGACATTCGCCTCCCGGATCCCAGCCAGGGCTCCAGGAGGTCAGGCACATTGGCGCCCTGGGTCCCTTCCGTCACTCGGCACGCACGGGTTCCCAGAAAGAGGAGTAGCCTTCCTCCGGATTACTAGGGGCAAGGGTATGCCCGGACACCCTTCCAGGGCTGGCAGTTCCCTGCCAGGGACTAGATGGGCGATGACCGGGCAACACCTCCCGGCGTCCAGGGCTCCCTCCTCCAGCCTGCGGCGTGGCAAAGTACCCGGGACGGGCTCCATGGGTCCCGGGCCATCCCCCCATACCTGAGGCCCAGCGTGGGGTTTCAGAGTCCCCCTGAGGCCTGCGGCCCCGGAGCCCTGGAGCCCCGGGGCCCTGGAGCCCTGCGGCCCAGGAGCCCTGCAGTCCTGGAGCCTGTGAGCCCTGGTGCCCATGAGCCCTGGAGCCCCGGAGCCCTGCAGCCCCCGAGCCCAGCAGCCCCGGAGCCCTGCAGCCCGGGAGCCCTGCAGCCCAGGATCCCTGCAGCCCTGGAGCCCTGGAGCCCCGGGAGCCCTGCAGTCCCCGAGCCCCGGAGCCCGGGAGCCCTACAGCCCCGGAGCATCGGATCCCAAGGGCCCTGCAGTCCCGCAGCCCCGGAGCCCGGTAGCCCTGCAGCCCTGCAGCCCGGCAGCACTGCAGCCCTGCATCCCCGGAGCCCTTCAGCCCTGCAGCCCCGGAGCCCTGCAGTCCCCGAGCCCCGGAGCCCTTCAGCCCCCGAGCCCTGCAAGGGCAGGCGGGAGCCCTCCTGCGGAGGCTCGGGGCAGGCAGATTGGCGTCATTTTGGTCCCGGTCATCTGGTCGCCCCTCTCGCCTCGGCCATCTGGTCGCACCCAATGCTTTCCTATGGGGCGACCAGATGGCCGGGTTTCCCTGGAAGTCCAGATGAGGTGCCATTCGCCTCCCGGATCCCA